>NW_016157125.1:49160-81755 GCF_001687245.7 Rhagoletis zephyria | reverse complement strand
CCCCCCCCACAATTTTTATTTTCGTTCCAATATTTTTTGTCTTTAACTATTTTCAAACATATTTTTCTACAGGACATTTAACCTATTTTTGTTTTTTTTTGCCAAAAAGAAATCGCAAAAATGTTTCTTAAATAATATTTTGTGTTTGCTGAATTTTGGAAACCACTTTTATTTGTCCCAAAAAAATTTAAAATTTTTGCTTCATTAGACTCTTGAAAACATTTTTTATTTACACAAATATGTATCTAATCCTTTTTATTTTTCAGAAAAACTTTGTACTCACATTTTTTTGTCAACATGAAGATTAAAAAAAAAAAATAATAAACTGCTTGACTCTTGGTTAATACGGGGTTTCCACGCTTCGTAATTCGGTCTCTCATTCGTAATTCGCTCTCCCATACGTCATTCGACTTCCCAATTACCTTTCGAATTACGTAAATCGCCATACCAAATTGTGGGTGCGAATTACCTCATTTGTAGGTAATTCAGATCGAATTACTATGCGAATGACGAACGAATCGGTCTTCTCTAATAAATATCGGAGATATATCGAAGTTTTCACCGGCCTGGTCCCATTTGCTGGCACTTTTTCTAGTTATTATCTATATGTATTAAAATGGTTTAAATTTTAGCACCATCTTCGATATTTGCAGTACACAAAAATAATAATAAATAGCGAAGAACAAGAACAAGAACTAGAGCTGCCAAACGAATTACTAATGTGTGTCGTGGAAACAGGTAGTTCACGAATTACTTAGCGAATTACTTAGAGGGCGAATTACGAATCGTGGAAACATCGTATAAGCAAAGGTGTGTACGCTATTCAAGCAAGTACCACTTATCCGGAAAATAATAATTAAATAACTAATTCTTAGCTAGAAAAAATGTCTATAGGATCGCCTTCATTATGAAAAATACGATTATGTGTCTAAGAAAAAATCGACTTCCTTTGAGGGCCATTATTGGCACTCTCTTGAATTTTACTAATCTTCTCTGAGATTTTTAAGAGTTACTTCCCTTCTTGTTTTTACTTATATAAATTTCTGACTAAATCTCAAATCTACTATTACTTTTAACCGAATTACAAATAAATCCAGGCAACACAAAACAAATCGATTAAAAAAATGTTCTACCTCAGAGAAATCTCATTACAACACAATGAGATTTCTAACAATTCGAGTAGTTAAAAACTACAAAACTTCTGTATGCTTTCATGGGCTTTCAGGTACACTTAAAGCTACATACAAATGAGTAATATATGTCAGCGTTGCCACAGACACATTTTTTTTCCTACCAAAATTTCCTGGCAATACCTACCAAAACCTACCAAACGTTTTTTTGAGTTTTAATATATATTTTTTTTCAATGTCAAATTTTTTCAAAAGTTGACAGCGAAAAAAGACGCGTAAAAAATTTCGGGGAAGAAGAATTCTTAGGGCGGCTACTCAATGTCTGGTTAACACTAATCTTCGATTAAACATCTTTATCGAAGTGTTCAACTCCATGCATAACACAGGGAGTTAGTAACTTCAATAACTATGTTTAATCGTAGTAACCGGCCCTTAACATAGGCGAGGCAAAGAAAGACGCGTTAACCTCTTTGACGGCGAAGAAAAACGAAGAAGACTTATTTTCGCGGTCAACTATGGCTGACTTCCAAAACGTCAATTGCTTTGCATACCTGCAAAGTATAACGTTCAATAACGCCGAACTACAAAATGTTGACGATGTATACTTTTCCAAAACGCATCCGAAAATTTATCGCATCAGTAACAAAGTTGATGCTTCGTTTGTTATTGGTTACCATTGGTGTTTTAAAAATGGAAAATTTATAAAAATTATTCATTGGTATATTGAGTATTTAAAATATGCAATGTATATGGTTGCAATGTGTCGCAACTCTACATATACAAACAGTTGGAATACCGTAGTATAACAGTTTTCAAGCATTGTATTGATACGTTTTGGAAGCCAGCCTATGTTTGCGAGTATACGAATTCCCAAAAGAGTTTTTTTCCGGAATGATGTTGAATCTATGTAAACGCGTCTTTTTTCACAAATTTTTTTCAAGCATCCTTTTTCGCCGTCAAAACACTCGAGCGTAGTTATTCGTGTCAAGTGACTTTATTATTATTATTACGTCGGAGATACCCGCGTTGCGACCTAAGAAGACATATTGTGCTAAATCCTAATTGTAATCGCTCCAACCTTAGGCTATTTAAAAACCTCAGCACTTTGGATACAAATTTTAGATGGAGAAGACAATCCTTCTCCAAAGTGCATCAATCTACTATTCATGCTTCGTGGACAGGCACATAGAATTTTACTCTGGGGTTTCCTTCACCGGCCTACAAAACCTACAGAAAGACCATTTAATTCAATTGGTACGTTACCTCGCAGTGTGCTGTGAGGTACCCAGTAAGAGTTTTAAGTTCAAGGTATCTTTTCGAGTTCCTCCTNCTGGTTAACACTAATCTTCGATTAAACATCTTTATCGAAGTGTTCAACTCCATGCATAACACAGGGAGTTAGTAACTTCAATAACTATGTTTAATCGTAGTAACCGGCCCTTAACATAGGCGAGGCAAAGAAAGACGCGTTAACCTCTTTGACGGCGAAGAAAAACGAAGAAGACTTATTTTCGCGGTCAACTATGGCTGACTTCCAAAACGTCAATTGCTTTGCATACCTGCAAAGTATAACGTTCAATAACGCCGAACTACAAAATGTTGACGATGTATACTTTTCCAAAACGCATCCGAAAATTTATCGCATCAGTAACAAAGTTGATGCTTCGTTTGTTATTGGTTACCATTGGTGTTTTAAAAATGGAAAATTTATAAAAATTATTCATTGGTATATTGAGTATTTAAAATATGCAATGTATATGGTTGCAATGTGTCGCAACTCTACATATACAAACAGTTGGAATACCGTAGTATAACAGTTTTCAAGCATTGTATTGATACGTTTTGGAAGCCAGCCTATGTTTGCGAGTATACGAATTCCCAAAAGAGTTTTTTTCCGGAATGATGTTGAATCTATGTAAACGCGTCTTTTTTCACAAATTTTTTTCAAGCATCCTTTTTCGCCGTCAAAACACTCGAGCGTAGTTATTCGTGTCAAGTGACTATATTATTATTATTACGTCGGAGATACCCGCGTTGCGACCTAAGAAGACATATTGTGCTAAATCCTAATTGTAATCGCTCCAACCTTAGGCTATTTAAAAACCTCAGCACTTTGGATACAAATTTTAGATGGAGAAGACAATCCTTCTCCAAAGTGCATCAATCTACTATTCATGCTTCGTGGACAGGCACATAGAATTTTACTCTGGGGTTTCCTTCACCGGCCTACAAAACCTACAGAAAGACCATTTAATTCAATTGGTACGTTACCTCGCAGTGTGCTGTGAGGTACCCAGTAAGAGTTTTAAGTTCAAGGTATCTTTTCGAGTTCCTCCTGAAAAATTATGAATCTCTTTGATTGTCTTATTCCCTTCGACTTCCGCCAGTGTGCAGAAATTCCCAGCGAGCTCCTAAGTAGGTCTGCAGTGTATCCTTTAGATGTACCGCAGAAAGGCTCGGAACCATGCAAACGCATTTGGGCTCCACTCTTTGCAAGACAGTTCCTTCAAACCCTTCATGTCCCTGAACCCTCCACAGCGGTACGCAATTGTGGGCTCCCAGGTGATTCAAGAGTTCACAAGCCTTGATGCCGTTTAAAAGACTCTAAAGCTGCCAGAATATCTTACATAATATTTATTCTGGCCTCATTTGCCTTCTACGGTAAAATTCGCGAACATAGACTTCGACTGCGAAGACCTCTGCCCAGAATATTGTTGGGTACAAGCCCATTGGCAGACTTTCCTGGACCAGACTTTCCTTGCTCCAAGTACGCCATAAAATATATATGGATGTTCGTATTGTATATTGGCAATAATAAGGGTATACGTNATAGGCGAGGCAAAGAAAGACGCGTTAACCTCTTTGACGGCGAAGAAAAACGAAGAAGACTTATTTTCGCGGTCAACTATGGCTGACTTCCAAAACGTCAATTGCTTTGCATACCTGCAAAGTATAACGTTCAATAACGCCGAACTACAAAATGTTGACGATGTATACTTTTCCAAAACGCATCCGAAAATTTATCGCATCAGTAACAAAGTTGATGCTTCGTTTGTTATTGGTTACCATTGGTGTTTTAAAAATGGAAAATTTATAAAAATTATTCATTGGTATATTGAGTATTTAAAATATGCAATGTATATGGTTGCAATGTGTCGCAACTCTACATATACAAACAGTTGGAATACCGTAGTATAACAGTTTTCAAGCATTGTATTGATACGTTTTGGAAGCCAGCCTATGTTTGCGAGTATACGAATTCCCAAAAGAGTTTTTTTCCGGAATGATGTTGAATCTATGTAAACGCGTCTTTTTTCACAAATTTTTTTCAAGCATCCTTTTTCGCCGTCAAAACACTCGAGCGTAGTTATTCGTGTCAAGTGACTTTATTATTATTATTACGTCGGAGATACCCGCGTTGCGACCTAAGAAGACATATTGTGCTAAATCCTAATTGTAATCGCTCCAACCTTAGGCTATTTAAAAACCTCAGCACTTTGGATACAAATTTTAGATGGAGAAGACAATCCTTCTCCAAAGTGCATCAATCTACTATTCATGCTTCGTGGACAGGCACATAGAATTTTACTCTGGGGTTTCCTTCACCGGCCTACAAAACCTACAGAAAGACCATTTAATTCAATTGGTACGTTACCTCGCAGTGTGCTGTGAGGTACCCAGTAAGAGTTTTAAGTTCAAGGTATCTTTTCGAGTTCCTCCTGAAAAATTATGAATCTCTTTGATTGTCTTATTCCCTTCGACTTCCGCCAGTGTGCAGAAATTCCCAGCGAGCTCCTAAGTAGGTCTGCAGTGTATCCTTTAGATGTACCGCAGAAAGGCTCGGAACCATGCAAACGCATTTGGGCTCCACTCTTTGCAAGACAGTTCCTTCAAACCCTTCATGTCCCTGAACCCTCCACAGCGGTACGCAATTGTGGGCTCCCAGGTGATTCAAGAGTTCACAAGCCTTGATGCCGTTTAAAAGACTCTAAAGCTGCCAGAATATCTTACATAATATTTATTCTGGCCTCATTTGCCTTCTACGGTAAAATTCGCGAACATAGACTTCGACTGCGAAGACCTCTGCCCAGAATATTGTTGGGTACAAGCCCATTGGCAGACTTTCCTGGACCAGACTTTCCTTGCTCCAAGTACGCCATAAAATATATATGGATGTTCGTATTGTATATTGGCAATAATAAGGGTATACGTTTGTACTGAGGAATCATGTTTCCGGCCGCCGTTATACGAACGCGCCGGTGAAATATTAAGGTCAACNCAAAACGTCAATTGCTTTGCATACCTGCAAAGTATAACGTTCAATAACGCCGAACTACAAAATGTTGACGATGTATACTTTTCCAAAACGCATCCGAAAATTTATCGCATCAGTAACAAAGTTGATGCTTCGTTTGTTATTGGTTACCATTGGTGTTTTAAAAATGGAAAATTTATAAAAATTATTCATTGGTATATTGAGTATTTAAAATATGCAATGTATATGGTTGCAATGTGTCGCAACTCTACATATACAAACAGTTGGAATACCGTAGTATAACAGTTTTCAAGCATTGTATTGATACGTTTTGGAAGCCAGCCTATGTTTGCGAGTATACGAATTCCCAAAAGAGTTTTTTTCCGGAATGATGTTGAATCTATGTAAACGCGTCTTTTTTCACAAATTTTTTTCAAGCATCCTTTTTCGCCGTCAAAACACTCGAGCGTAGTTATTCGTGTCAAGTGACTTTATTATTATTATTACGTCGGAGATACCCGCGTTGCGACCTAAGAAGACATATTGTGCTAAATCCTAATTGTAATCGCTCCAACCTTAGGCTATTTAAAAACCTCAGCACTTTGGATACAAATTTTAGATGGAGAAGACAATCCTTCTCCAAAGTGCATCAATCTACTATTCATGCTTCGTGGACAGGCACATAGAATTTTACTCTGGGGTTTCCTTCACCGGCCTACAAAACCTACAGAAAGACCATTTAATTCAATTGGTACGTTACCTCGCAGTGTGCTGTGAGGTACCCAGTAAGAGTTTTAAGTTCAAGGTATCTTTTCGAGTTCCTCCTGAAAAATTATGAATCTCTTTGATTGTCTTATTCCCTTCGACTTCCGCCAGTGTGCAGAAATTCCCAGCGAGCTCCTAAGTAGGTCTGCAGTGTATCCTTTAGATGTACCGCAGAAAGGCTCGGAACCATGCAAACGCATTTGGGCTCCACTCTTTGCAAGACAGTTCCTTCAAACCCTTCATGTCCCTGAACCCTCCACAGCGGTACGCAATTGTGGGCTCCCAGGTGATTCAAGAGTTCACAAGCCTTGATGCCGTTTAAAAGACTCTAAAGCTGCCAGAATATCTTACATAATATTTATTCTGGCCTCATTTGCCTTCTACGGTAAAATTCGCGAACATAGACTTCGACTGCGAAGACCTCTGCCCAGAATATTGTTGGGTACAAGCCCATTGGCAGACTTTCCTGGACCAGACTTTCCTTGCTCCAAGTACGCCATAAAATATATATGGATGTTCGTATTGTATATTGGCAATAATAAGGGTATACGTTTGTACTGAGGAATCATGTTTCCGGCCGCCGTTATACGAACGCGCCGGTGAAATATTAAGGTCAACAAAATTGCTAAAATGTTTGGAGATACATATTTTCTATTTTTCTCAAGTAACTATTACTCGTAGTCCCGAAACCTACCAAAACCCAATCAAGCCTACCAACCTACCAAATGGAAAAAACCTACCAGTTTTGGTAGGAAAAGTCCATGCTTGGCAACACTGATATATGTATGTATGTACGGTCATACTCTACATACTCTACATACATACGTAAATTCGACTTCACACAAAAAAATACACTCAACATGTGTCCGTCAGCAAACAAACGGCACTCCGAATGTTATACAAATGTTGAAACTTTAAAATTACATTTGGGAGTTGGACACATGCAACATGTTGTCCAAATCAAAAAGAGAATATGCGAAATGACGCAAAGTGACAAGTACCCAGTAGTTAATTGGTACGACTACGTTCTTAAAAAAAACTCATTGCGCCCTGTTCGTTCATTCAATTTTGCACTGTAAGAGTTTCTCATAAAAACTTTCGCTAACGGCATAGAAGAATATGTGTCCCTATCTGTTTTTATTATTCAGTTGGTCTCAGTAAAATTCCCTGCTTAAGATTTTCGTAGAACATATTAAGCTCCGAACTGACATTTTTCAAGGATTTAAAAACATGAAACTTATTGTAAATGAGGTCCAAAAAACTCCTACTGTGTTGGAGCTAAGAAGATAAAGTGTTTCAGGGAACATTCCCAAATTTTTATTATAAGTCTCTAATGATAAAAATTTAACCAGAAGTTGAATAGAACTTTAGACCCGAAAGTAAAAGCCTACTTCCTATCGTATACAAAAATTGTCAGGATATTTGTAGCTTAGGGTGATTAACTCGGTTTTCCCAAACCGGTTTCAAACGGTTTTTTTTTTTTATATATATAGGAGTTTGGTTTTTAAATCTTGATTTTTCGAATATCGAATAAACCGGATTTTTTTTATCGTATCAACCGGTTTTTTATTTCATACAAATCTTGACCTCTTAGTGAAAATTTTGAGTTTTTCGTAATTTTCAAGGCTTTTTCCAGTTTAAGGGAAACCCAAAATGGAAAGATCTACTCTTTAATTCCAGCACCGGAGATTTGCCTTTTTTTGATGTTGCTGGGACCAGAAATTTAACCATTGACCTTGATTAAAAAAAGTTAAAATAAGACATATTTGAACTTATTTTACTTTTCCCTTTCCGAAATAAAAGCTATCTTTGATGTTAATAGCTTTATTGTAATATTTGGTCAGGACTTCATACTAAAATTTTCACTGTACGAAAACTGTATAAAACAAAACCGCCTTTTTCTTAACTTCACAAACCGGTTGCTTTTTCAAATTGCAATTGTCCGAAACACTCGAAAACCGGTTTGAAAAAAGGAGAATAATCGAACACCCTACTAAGGCAATATATTCCCGAAACTAGAGTTCAAAAATAGTAAAATTCCGTTTCTCTCTCACCGCGGATACCAAATAACAGAAAAAATTCCACATAATTGTTTAAAAATTATTTTTTTACTTTTATTTAATTACACTTCAAATAACCGTTCCTTCTGACTTTTACTTTATAAATCCAAAATAACAATTATTTTTGATTTTTGTCTAAATAATCTGCAAATAACAGTTAATTTCGATTTTTAAATTATATGTCTTACATAACAGTTATCGAAGACTTTTATTTATAAAGGTCATAAATAAAAATGAGTCACTGACCTTTATTTTTTAAATCATACTTATAAAAGTCATTTGTATAAGTCGTAGCAAACTTTTGTTTCCCAACACCTTCTTAACTGCGAAAAATATAAACGTCGGGGACTTTTTTATATTGATGACTTTTAAAGTAAAAGTCACTGACTGATTTTTATTGAGGTTTTTATAAATAAAAGTCTTCAATAACTGTTATCTAGGACATATATTATAAAAATCAAAAATAATTGTTATTTCGGATTTATTATTAAAAATTAAAAATAATTGTTATTTAACTTTGCACAAAAATTTATATTCAAATTTGAGTCGCGGTGAAAAAAAGAAATCGATGGGTATGTATCACTTAGTTGTCGAACATTTCCTTCATAGTGAAATTTTCCACGACAGTTTTCATCAATAACTCTGATGTTCGATCCCTGCGAATAGGTATTGAAAAAGTCCTTTTAAAATTTTAGCCTTGAATATCCTTAAAAAATTTGGAGTATTTATTTTTGAAAAAAATATGTATGTATATTAAGAACGACCACACCCTCTAATTTCGTCGTTCCAACTTCACTAGCTACAAAAAATAAAATAAATTATAATGGCATTTTCAATACCTATTCGTCCTTGTGAACCAAAAAAATATATATATGTTTTTTTTTTTTATTCTACGGAATCGTCTCTTTCATTTGGTAACCATACTGTTATATTGCAGTGTATTTTTTAAATAATTTTTTTTTATGAATCATTTCTTTGAAATATCATAGTAATTTTTAAAAACCCCTGACTGCAGAGAGAAAAACAAAAAACGTGGTTTTACTATATTTGGCCCATAGTTTTGTCCGTATGTATATTGATTTATTCGTGTATCTTGAAATATTTTTATTTTGTTTTCGCTCGGCGTAGCCTGTGAATAATACCGTTCTAGCAAACTTTTATTAAGGCCCTAAAAGCGACTGTCCCAGCACTCTGCTTTTTTTTATCCCAATTAGTTACCGAGTAACAGTTTTGGTAGTGCCTAAGAAATCAAAACATCTTTCTACCATATTATGTGAAGCTTTAACGTGACTTTCATAACTGTTCAACAAATACGCACGAAAAGGGAAAAACGATAGCGCGGCCAAGGACGAGGTCGATGATGCCTAGGAGCAGTTGGCACGTGTCCGCCTGGCGAAAATGCAGGTGGATGGCTAAAAGCAAAATGTTTACAATAACTGTTAAAAAAGTTGTTAAATACATATATACATATGTATGTATGTATGCATGTACATACATAAAGTGAAATGCTGCCAACGAAATGTCATAACGAGCGTATGTGCACCGCCTGGATAAAAGAGAGCGAGGATACCAAAATCTCACGCTGCAGAGTGCGTTTGCGGCAGCAAGCCCATGTTAGCGCCCATGTCATAGAAATAAGTACATACACATGTACATAAATATGTATGTATTCGAATTTGTCTTTTTCTCATTTTCTCGCATCTCTCTTGCCCAGCTTTATGTACCTTGAAAATAATGAAAAATTCCTCCATAGTCACTTTCCGCCCAAGTGTGCGACAGTCGAATGTTGCAATGCACTGGCACTTACATACATACATACATACATACATACATATGTACATTCAGTGAAAAATGGTGACAAAAAAACACGCTGCTGGGTACAACTGAAGTAGTAGCCAGAACAAAGAAACGAAAGTAGAAGAATTTAATTATACTTTTGATTTTAATGAAAATGTGCAGCATTTGTCACATTTCAACTGCACACGAGAACGCCCAGCCGCGCTGTCACGCTGGGCGCACTTCATTTAATATCCATTCAGGGATTTCATGGACTTCAAACTCCATCAGTTTGAGTTGTGTTGTGTGGCGGTGGCGAATGAGAAGTGCGAATGCAGTCGAGAAACTTTTTTTTTAGCTGCTATTCATTTCAATTTTCATCCTCGCCCTCAACTACATGTGTAGCTTGGCTTGTTATTGTTGCAGCACAAAAACATTTAATTACTATTTTGTAACGTTAATGTTTACGTTGTTTGCTGCTGAGGATAACTGTGGAAAGCACGATAATTTTATTTTTTTTCAAACACTAAAATGCTCATAAAAATGAAATGTGTACTTCCAGTATTTAGGTGGTGGAGTACGATTGCACAGTGGTTCATAACTAGAAATTACTGTTCACTGTAGCCTAAAATTTTTCGACCAATTTGATTAATTTTTTTAATGATAGCTTATAAAACTACTAGTTGAGAGCGATATTTGAAATTTTTGTTTATTTGTATTCAATTTTTTAGTGCAAAGTGCAGAAAAACTAGAAATTTTGAATAAAATCGATTCTTCTGTTCAAGTTAATAAATGTTACATTATAAAAACTAGTTGAAATCGAATTTTTAGGTTCCCCCATAAAAACTTGCCAGAAAAATTTGTAATGTTATAAAACAAAATTTTAAAAACAATAAGAAAAAACTAGTTTTTAGAAGAATTAGCAAAAAAAGATTAAATTATTTCAAAAAAAATTCACCAAAATTAATTTTTTTTTTTTTAGAAAAAAATTGGGGTATTCCGTTTTATAGATTATTGATTTTTCGTACAATAGAGTGCAAATTCCAAGTGGCTAAGAGCTGGCGTTGATTTTTAATAATTTTTTTAGCTAATATTTCGAGCACATCAGCATGCTAAATGGGAAACAAAAGCGTTTGCTATGTTATTAAAAATAAAAACGAACTCTAGCGACTTGCAACCTGCACTTTATTATACTAAAATTTAATGATCTGTAAAATGAATACTGAAAGTTTTTTTAAAGAATTTAAAAAAAAATTAATTTTGGTGAACATTTGTTGAATTATTTCAAATCTTTTTTTTTTTTTTTGCTAATTTTTTTATGATTTTGGGGGAACCTTACAATTGTTTTCGGCTAGTTTTTACTATGCAATTTTTTTAACTGGAGCAGGAGAATCCATTTTTGCCCGAAATTTCCACTTTTTCTGCACTTTGCACTAAGAAATTTAATAACGGGTGATTTTTTTGAGGTTAGGATTTTCATGCATTAGTATTTGACAGATCACGTGGGATTTCAGACATGGTGTCAAAGAGAAAGATGCTCAGTATGCTTTGACATTTCATCATGAATAGACTTACTAACGAGCAACGCTTGCAAATCATTGAATTTTATTACCAAAATCAGTGTTCGGTTCGAAATGTGTTTCGCAAACCCAATTGCTGCGAACGGCGACGAATCGACATTTCACGGTCTTCAGCAACACTCTCAGAAACAGACGCAATATTCTCTTCTGTACGCACTGTACGCATTCGTGTGGTTGGTTTAATGTCCAATAAAGTAAACTGAGTGCGAAACTTGGTCACAATCGCATTAATTGTTTGCTCACTTGGTCGATTATGTAGACCATAAATCGGACGTAAAGCGAACCGAACACTGATTTTGGTAATAAAATTCAATGATTTGCAAGCGTTGCTCGTTAGTAAGTCTATTCATGATGAAATGTCAAAGCATACTGAGCATCTTTCTCTTTGACACCATGTCTGAAATCCCACGTGATCTGTCAAATACTAATGCATGAAAATCCTAACCTCAAAAAAATCACCCGTTACAAACACCAAAAATTCAAAAATCGGGCTCAACTGGTCTCTTGTGAAGGCTCCAGTGAATTGCGAACACTAAATTCCAGTTTTGAATCACTGTGGATTGTGAGCTGTTATATGTATGTCGCGTTCGCTAAACAAATCTCTAAAGCATATAAAAAAGTGGGTGGAAAAAATATTTGCAAGTAAATAAATTTAAATGACCATTGGGCTATTGCTCGCTGCTTTGACTGTTGGATGTTTCTATTCATGTGTGCTCAAGTTTTTGTCTCCCGTGCGTAATCACTTCGCTTATTTGATTTACACAAAAAAGTACTAAAAGCTATTTTTTCAACTGAAGCTAAACAAATTAAAAATTACTTTCGTAATAAACTTCTATTTGAATGCTTTAAAAAATAAATAAAGTGTTCGCGCGCTATCAAGTTAGAAATTTGTTATATGTCACCCAGACGAGATGAGAATGTTACTCATACGCCACGTACGCACGTTCGATTTTGACTTTTCCGTAATAAATGGTAAATTCAATATGGATCCGCCATTTTGAATTTCTAAAATTTGATTTCAACCTCATAACACCGGCACACAAAAAAAAAGTTTTTGCACAACTCCAAAGAATGTTATAACTTCTGAACAACATTCAGTGTACGTACATATAAAATGTAAAGTTTTCATAAAAAGTTTGGCATGATATGGGAATATGTAATATTTTTTGTAAGACTTTAGTGCCAAAAGAAATAAAATCTTGTAAACTATTTTGCCTACTGTCTTTCCATTGTCCAAAATGAGAACGTACAAATTCGGCAACTATTTTTTCCCCAGAACTTTTTAACCGCTTAACTGTAATAGGAGTGTCTTTTTGACGCTTATTTTAGAGGGCTAAAATGTTTAAACCCCAAAGGAACAACGTCAAGGTAGCCATTAAGTGCAGATATCAAAACTTTCCTCAATCGTTTTATGGGCCTCTGGACATAGGGACGTCCCTGGTAATTGCATGGCCGACGAGCTGGTAAGAAGAGGGTGTGAAAATAAGGGGTGGCGAATTCTGCACAGGAGATGGGCTTCCCTCTAACCTCCTGCAAACAAATATTTTAAAAAATTTTCATCGAGGAGGTACATACATATGTAGGTCGCGGAGCGCACCTATTTGAAATAAAAGGCACATGTAGCCATGTAGTCTTTACGAAAAGTGATCCAAAGCTAGCATAGCGCTATATAGCCTGGTTAGAGGTTAGGATATCCAACAAAAGATTTTTGCCGCAGCTACAGAATGAAAGAAGAAGTAAAGGCCAGAGAACACCAACCCTGCCATTGTCGCACTCTGGCTTAGACGTTCCACACAATTCTTTAACAAGTACTTTTAACATATTTTACTCGACTTTAATTCTTAGTTAATGTTCTCGATTTTCTGTGCTTTATAAGACACACTTTGTGGTCCACATTCTAAGGAAATGGAGGAAACTAAAAGCTCTTTCTAACCAAGCAGGAATACCACTGAACTAGGCACGCTTTTTCCAAATGCTTTCTTAATTTTTAATTTGATTGCAGTGCTATTATTCCCACATTGCTTCATTTTTTTTTCTGCCTCATAAATTTTATATCTATGTATGTACCTATTTACTTTGCAAATCTTTCCACACTTTATGGTACGAGTATATTTATTATCTCGTGTAATGAATAATTCCTGCTCATTTCTTTTTAATTTCACTTTCGCTTTCAAACTTTACATATCCGATGGAGTAACCTATGCCATTGAGAGCGCTGCAATTTCACACCTGAGACTGCCCCTTAATGGCAATTTAATGCAAATACATTTAAAAGAATGGCGATAAAAATAAAAAAAATAAATAAAACAATTACTTAGAATGGCAGCAACGTAAAACGAAATAAAAAATAATTATGACATTTAAATTAATTTTTTATGAAGCTAAAGTTAGCGATTATAGAGAGTGGTAAGTGACGGTCGTAACTTTGCTTAAGCATTCACTGCCACGATGAATTGCGAGAATAATCCAGAGGAGCCGGGTGCACTAAAATTTATGCACATAAACTCATAAAGACATACATAATTATGTATAGTGCTAAATGGTAGCTAAACTATGAAAACCGGCAGCTGTTGACAAACACAAGCCATATACAATTTTTATGGGTAACCATCAACTAGGAGTATATATATGTAGGTACAAAACATTACATATATAGGTTTACAAAACTATGCTTCGCCATGTAAACAATTCATTACAAATGAAAATATTTTCCAATTCATGCCTCACTTCCAAAGCGGTATCTATGTTTAGTTTTTTCCTACCCTTTATGCCTTTCCTTGGTAATTCTACCTTAAATGGCACACAGCTTTTTGCATAGCATACCTTCTTACAACTCTTACATATCCTTAGGTTGCGCAGTAGACGTTGTCTGTGCAATTGTAGGCACGCCAATAATAAACTTGCTACATTCTTTCGTTTTAAGTGGAGGTGGGATTATTATAAAACTTTTATAGGTAAGTGATTTTGAAGCAATTTGCAGTTTGCTATAATGCTACAAATGTTATTATTATTATTGCCGAATGTCGACTAGAATGCCTACAAGGAGAAAAGATTTTTGATGGTGGCACTAGCTAGGCTAGCTAGGAAGGGAGGAGACAAATCATTGCTTCGGAAGGTAGGCTAGCGTAGATATTCGTTAATGATAGGTGCTGGGAAGTCGAAAAGTGAAAAGCAAGGAAGTGAAACGGAAAGAATATGGGACTCGAATAGAATTTTTATTAGAGTGCACCACCAAAAAGAAAGATATTTTTTAAATGATTTGAAAATTTCTCTATGATCAATACCATTATAATACCGCCGCTGTCTAAACAAAACATCCAGGATAAGATATTTTCAATACAATTTTAGTTTTGCAACTTTCTTGAAAATACTGATGGTTTTAGCGACCTTTCTACTTATAATTTCGAGGTCAAGCCGGCAAAACACTAAACTTTCTTGAAAGTTTTAGTAGATTTTTTTTTTTTTCAAATTTATCAACACACTCGCGGGTTCAGCCTTCTAAGCATAGGTTAAAGGGTCTTATCGAGCGTACTGTGTGAAAGTCTGAATCCCACCGTCAACCCACTGATTGGGCATTATCAGCGTGGCTTTAGACCTTGCAAATAGCCACGATAAAAGGATCGACACCCACCAGCTATTTGTCGACCTCAAAGCAAGCACTGAATTTGGCATCTCCGTGAAACTGATACGGCTGTATAAAATGACGTTCTCAGACAGAGCGACTCTCTTTCAAATGATTTATTTAATCTGATTTAGGAGAAGATAAGAATAAGAGCTGCATAACTGACATAACACTCAGGACCAATTTTTTACAGGAGCATGCAATTGCTGGCATATGCCGATGACATCGACATCATCGGTAACAAAAACCTCGAACTTTGTTCGACCTTTTCCAAGTTGGATAACATAACGAAGCAAAGCTATTAGGTCTGATTATCAACGAGGACAAGACGAAGTATCTCGTCCCGGATAACACAACAAGTTTTATAAGAGATTTATAGTACCTCTAGGTCTATAAAACCCTTATTAGACTAAAAGGGACTAAAGCCCCAGGAGGCGGGGCTTCGTAGTACAAAATAATGCTCTATTATTTGTTTATAAATCGTGTGTTAGTGGTTTTATAAAGATCTTAAAGTAGTCTATAACATGAGTTTATAAAACATTTAAAAGTGTTATAAGGATCTTTGTGTAGAGTCGTTGGTCTTACACTGTTTAAAAGTTCTGCGGCCAGCGCTTTATAAGACCTTCAAATGTTTTATAAGGATATTTTATAGACTACTCTTAACTTTATGAAACTACCAACCTACAATTTATAAACCAATAAAAGAGTAACATTTTTCTAATCTTTATAGCTTATACAGAAGGCTGTAACATCAGCTTTTGCTCTAAAGATTCACTCTGTGAAGTCCTTTTTGCAAATTTGAAAAGTATAAAAAATAAATAGAAAGGTAAAATATTGTGCTAAAATATCTTTCGATGGAGAAGTAGTTCTGAACTGAAATAGTTTTCTCTTCCTGAAATATTTTATGAAAGGAAATGTCAATTGAATAATAATTAAAGGACTTTGTATAATTTTTTCCACATTTCTCCTGAATGTAATTTTATGAACGCAACGAGTTTTCCGGTAAAATCGGGATCGCTACCCTTGCTAAAATTTACGCGCTTGCGAAATTCTTAATTTTTATTAAACAATTTCGAAAATCGTATTTGTAAAAAAACTCATTTATACAATAAAAATCAAAAAAAAATCTTAAAAATGTGGCTATCAATATAATTAATAGAGCAATGAATCATTTTCTGTCATAAAAGTGCAGAAAAAGTTAAGAAAATTAAAATTTTAATTTTTTCACCTTTCAAGCTTTTTTTCATTACCTAAAAATACATAAAAAATATGGCGCTACAGCAAGATGTCTATTCAAGGACACTTCTAAAGTCAATTTGTCTATTAAAATCCAAAATAATTTACTCGGATCGCTTGAACGTACTAATTCCTTTATGAATTTATCAAATGTATACAAAACACTCAAATCCTAAATTTCCAAATTCAAAAGTTGAAGAGCCATGAATCGAGAATTTTCTCTGATAATATAGAAAAGTCATACAAAACGCTCAAAACGTAAATATTCAAGTCTTAAAAAAGTTTACGTGAAGAGCATTGAAATACTCTATCCTTTTTATTTCTCTCTACGTTTCTCTTATTGCAAAATTTTTATCTACAAAATGACATTTCGTTGGAAGTGAAGACTTTTTGCTCGTTTTGAGATCCTTTTCTGCATTTCAATCAAACGATCGTTAACACTTGTTGAAATTTTTATAAAAATAAATCGAAGAAAATCTTTTAAAATTTGCCAATTTTGCAAAAATGGACGTCTTGGCACTGAAGCTTTACCAGAAGATTGGGAAGTTCCCAAAAACAATGGTTCCAGAAATGGAATAACATATTGGTTGAAAAGCGGTAAGATATAAAACATATTTTCAGTAGATTTTCATCATTCAATCCAAAAACGATATTTGTAGGTTTGAAAACAAAAACCATAAACCCGAATTCCCCTCGAAAAATTCAAAGTGTGCAAAAGAGAAATTATCGCCACTGTGGAATTTAATATTTCACACAATTTCGTTTTCATTTTTTTTTTTTTAACCAATTTGCAACACAGTTTTCTCAGGGCTCCATCTTTTTATGCGATTGTATAAAACGCCAGTAAGTAAATATCAACACAGAAAAATTTATAGAGGTTTATAACTTCAAAAACTAAGTATATTTTTACCTAGCGAAATCCGAAATAATATGACTGAAGAGCGTTGACAATCTTTATGAAGACAAATCGTACAAATTGCTCTAAATATGAAAATTTATAGAGGCGTATAATTATGCTTATTGCTGGCTAATTACTCAACAAAAAAAAAAAATTATTAATCGCTCTGAATGAGGACAGTTTATATAGATCTAAAAGTTTGTGTTAGTAAAGGATTTTTACTAATCATGAAATTGAAGAGAAAAGACTATAGAAACAGAGGCATATATAAATATGTCTGCATGCAGAGCCTTATAACTGCTTTTTTGAATAAATTCTCTTTTTTCAGAGCCTTATAAACCCTTATAAGAGCACAGTCTATGAAAAGAGTCTTATAAAACCTTTATAAAACCAATCGTTCTCCAAACTTAGAGTTGTGTGTTATCCGGGGTGTCATCAAACAAACAATCAGCGCATTCGCGCCTTGTAACAACTCAACACCCCTTGGCAAACACTTCGCTGACGACATCCAATATAAGCCGGGGAAGTTTTTATGTTTTATGTCCAATTTGAATAATGCCGAATGTTTTGCTCAACTTTATACAAAGACCTTCAATCATTGAGACAGTCTTCGATTAGACTTTGTATACAATTTCTAAAAAGCTTATACCGTGATATTTTCCGAAAGCTTTCGCCCTGCGAGCTCTTCGTTTTGAACAGCTCAGACGGTTCTCTCCTCATCTAGGTTGTGTAGAGGAGCACAAGGTGCCATTTAAAAGCTTCTTCTTCGATACATGTTAGGTAGGTGCTCTGAATTTCTCTTTGGGCTAAATTTTTACGTAAAAAATAATTTTTTTTTTTAGAGCGTGGGACACACTAATGCTTAAGCACATGTAGGTGGTCTTAGCGTAGGTGACTATTTTTACTAGGTTCGCATTAGGCATTTTCATGGGAATGACATTTCCGCTATATCTGCACACACACACACACACATTCCTGTGCAAATAAACGAACGTACACCCAACGCCAAAACGAGAACATCTATCACAGCAAATCGTAAATTTTAGACAAGTGTTTGTTGTTGTTATTATTTGCGTTATTTGCAATCACTAGCAAGAACGTGTGTTTTTAACAAGTATTTGTTTGCCAAGGTGAGATTGTTTATTTTGACTGCCAACCAACCAACGAACCAACCGACGTCAACGCCCATACGAAAATCGCGCGAGTACCTACTCCTCCAGCCAGCGGTACGAGCCAGCAAGTGAGTGACTGAGTGAGGATCTTGAGTAAATTCAATTTATTTAAAAGCTTGTCAACAGCCCGCCAACACTTACACAGCCATCCGCCCAACATTTAAACGAAAATACCAACTAGCAAAAGAATGAATGAATGAATGAATGAATAAATAAAAGAAAGCAAAAATACGAGTAGAATAGAAGAATAGTTGAGTGAATGAATTCATGTTGTGAGATTTTTATGCTTGCGCGCTAAAGAACTTTGAGCCCTCATGCTGTGGCATGCCGTATATGTAACTACTTAGTACATACATTCATACATACATACCTAGTATTACCGCTGTAGCTTAAACACTATGAGGACTGCTCTTGGCGCTTGCTACTCCTACGCTGCTAATACATTCAACTACTACTTATGTCTGTTATACCATCTCCTACATACTTCTCTATCACTTTGGCACTTTGCTTCGTTGAATATGAAGCAATAAAAGAGATTTATTTGTTGAGGTGAGATTTTCCAAAGCGAAAATAGCGGAAGTAATTTATGAGCACTAAAGTAAGAACTGCTGCGGGGAATGTGCGTACATGGCGGCAGGAGTAGAGACAAAGGGTGTTAGCATAGAGATGAATGTGCGTAGAGCTGCTTAAAATATTCAAAATTGTATTCAAGTTTACGCTTATAAAGGTTATAAAAATGTTCAACGTGGCACATATCAGTGATTTGCTGGCATCAGCTGCAAAATGTATGCCTGCTTTGGTTTTAATGCGTCTTGCAAATGTGACGCAAGTAATGCAACATTAATCTAAATGACAATGAATATTAAAATGAAGCAAGAAGTACATTACGATTTCGCATACAAGATTTCAATTAGCGAATGTAAAGAAGTTGTTACTTGCCATACATACACACATACATACGTATGTACTCCGGACAACTGCGATGAACTATAAATTAGAATTGGAGTGCCAGTTCCGTTTTTTTAAAGCCCTGGGAATGTTTTCAAACATAGCACGTCGATTCACTTTTAATGCAAAAAATTACTCAAATGAAAATCACCTGTTTTATACTTAAAACGTGACAAAAAATTTTTAACAACAGCGACAATTTCTTATTGGTTATATATTTTAAACAAGTAAGAAAGTCTAAGTTCGGGCGGAGCCGAACATTAAATACCCGGCGCAAGTATTAAATATATGTTTTTCACCTTTCCGAAAGCTACCGCTACATGGTAAGCCGGGGTGTATCAATTTTGAGTAAATTAGCGTCCTTAAATTTCGAAATATTGAAGTTTCAAGCATTTTGTGAAATTTACCGTTATGTGAAAATCGGCCTCAATTTAAGTCCGATTTCAATAATTTTCAACGTTTTGCTTTTATGTGGCAAGCACACTAAAAATACCGAGTTTGGTACAAATTGGTAGAACGGTTACCGAGATACATATATGTGATCATAAGTGGGCGGTGCCACGCCCATTTTCCAAAATTTTATCATAAACGTATTTCTTGGTAAAAAATTGTTGCCAACATCAATTTTGAATAAATTAGCTTTAATATTTACTGATTTATCGAAGATTTCGTATTTCTCTGAATTACCCTTATATGGAATGTGGGCGTGGTTATTGTCCGATTTTAAAAATTTTCGGCCATTTGGTATGCTGTACTAAGGCCAACAAGTGTGCCAAGTTTGGAAGAAATCGGTGTCGCGGTTGGCAAGATATATACATGTAACCATAAGTGGGCGTGGCTACTCCAATTTTTCAAAAACCTACAATACTCTTATTTTTCGTCTTAAAATTATTGTAAATATCAATTTTGAGTGAATAATCTTCAGTAGTTACTAAAATATCGCAGTTTTCGTATTTCTGAAAATTACCGTTATATGGGAGGTAGGCGTGGTTATTGTCCGATTTTGCCCATTTTCAATACCGTCCCGTAGGAGGTACACATACCAAGTTTCGTTAAGATATCTCAATTTTTACTCGAGTTATCGTATGCACAGACGGACGGACGGACGGACGGACAGACAGTCACCGCTTAATCGATTTCTCTTTTCATTCTGATCATTTATGTATACATTTGTCTATATCTATCTCGATTCGTTTTGCCTGTTACAAACAACCGTTATGTGAACAAAGTTATAATACCCTTGTGCACAAGTGCGCTCGGGTATAAAACCCCTTCGGAGGTCAAACAAAGGATCTGTCAAATGAACAAAGTCTACTGGTAGTAGCATACAATTGTCCATGAAAAAATAGAGGCCATACAAAAAGCGGAAACGATTCGAGACTGTGTACGCAAGAACCAAAACGGTAAAATAGTGCTAATGAATTCCAGGGATTATTGATTCCACAATTCGTATCAATCGTTCATAAAATTAATATCGTAATTGTTGTGCTCCCGAACATCATCACCAGCGTTGCCCGCACTTCAAAAATAAAAAAGCTTGTGCGGCCTAATTAAAAAGCTAAAAAAAAGCTAAATGGCCCAAAATAAAAGGTTACAAAAAGGCGAGCCTTTTCAACATTTCATTAACTCTTATGTACAAAGAGGTGGTACAAACGCACCACCGAGCAACAAAAATGTAAATATCTCGACAATCAAAATACTTACGATCATGAAATTTCATGAAAGTTGTTTAATAAAACCATTTCAATAATAAAGGGGACTCTTCTTTAGGGTCTGAAAACCCATAGTCTTTAATGACAGAGTAATGGTATATTTGTACCATCAAATATCTTCATACATTACAATACGATGACAATCGTGAATGTTGCAACTAGAGCGCGCATAGTGAAGAGCAAACCGTATATACATACACGCAAATGAAGCAGACTAAACGGCGAAGTCGATTTCTATTTCACAAACTGTTTAACTAGACACGGGTGCTTCGAAGCATACCTTCACCTATTCAAACACGAACCGGAACCCATATGCCACCACTGCGGAGGAGATGTAATACCAGATACAAACTTCGCTGAGTAAATTTCGTCGGACGGAGCGATGCCGCGGGGTGATAGTCGCTTAATATTTCATCAAGTAAAACTTAACCGGAACAATAATCTAGTGCTACTACAAATATTGTGGAGAATTGTCCTTAAATAAATGCTAGTTTCAAAATAAAAAAAAGGCTAGAAAAAATCCACGAAGCTAAATCCTAAATTCGGAAGCTAAACGACAAAGAAAAAAGCTGGATATAGCCTCGAAAAGGCTGAACTGGCAACACTGATCATCACATTAATTTTAGCAACACAAAATTATGATTTTTCTGCATTGGTAAAGGAGCAATCATCAGTTTCAGTATTTCAAGAGAAATTGACATATTCCATTACCAAGTGCTTTGATAAACTCTACAAGTTCAATTTCATGTGGAGGCTCGCTTAATACGCGTCAAAGTGAAATGATGAAATGGAGATAATTTAGACCAAGATTTAACACAATTTTCAATAAGTGTGACACGGGAACCAAGGGACACTAGGTATCTCGACAGTTCTTGATAACTGGACAACTTTTATAGACATTAGTAATTTAGATAATTCGATACTAATTTCAAAAATACTAAATTCCGATAACTCGAAGATATTCGATAACTCTACAAATCTCGATAACTGTCGATAGCCTACGTGTCCATAACTGAATAAATTTCGATAACTTAAAAATTTGCATATCTCGATATTTAGTATTGCGATAACTCGCTTTTGTAAGCTCCATAACTTTCCATATCTATCATAAAAAATTCGATAAATCGAGAAATAGTGATAGCTTGACAAATTAATGTCATTCTAGCACCAATAAATTTCGATGAATCAATAAATATCTACAATTCGAAAGAACTCTTTACATCACGACTACTCGATAGATTTCGTTATCTCGATAAACTTCGATAACTCTATAAATTTCTATCACTGTATAAGTATTGAATAAACAATAAACATCATATGAAATAAAATTTCATTTGCCTCACAAATTTCGATAGTCGAAAAATTTTTTATAGTTCGATAACTATCGATTCCTTTCAACAACTAAGTTTCTGCGTCGTGATACATTTCGATAACTCAAAATATATTGATTAATTTCAATAGCTCGATACATTCCGATAACTTAGTAAACATGAATGATCCGATACATTTCGATAAATACAAACTTCAGCGATAAGAAACTCGATAACTTTCGATAAATAAATTTCTGATGACTGGATATATATATATATACATGTATTTCAATTCTTGTCGAAAAATTTCAACGTTTTAACGTATGCATGTATTTTATGAATTCTCATTGTTTTCATTTTCGTCTTTAGCTTAAATTTTTCCTTCATCATTTCTTTCTTCATCTTCACATGTAACTTTATTATAAAATTGCATTTGAAATACGAGGTAAAACAAAACGCGTATTCACAAACACGGAAATTTTTAAATGACTATTTAAAAAATTTACTAGTCCATTCAATAGCCTTTATAGCCCCTTCCAAATAGAGAAACAGTAAATTTTTTTTTCAAAGCTTTTGCGACCCTACCCATTTTTTCGTATTTTATTAGGGACTTTCCGGGTTTTTTCCTTTTCGTTGCATATCTGTGCTTGAAAGTATTACTTGGAATCTTTCGGGATTCTTTGTAATTTTTTCTTCTAAATTTAGTGAGTTTTTGGTGGCTAGAAAAACTTAATTTTCCCACGTATTTTTCTCATTCCGATTTCTTGTCAAAGCAAAACTTTTAGCGCAGAAAGAACACACTAGCTTTCGCTATATGAAGAGGTATAGTATATTATATAGAAACTCTAGATCTTCGTAATTTAGTTACCTCTGCAGTTAAACCATTAATATTCCAGCCTTATGTACCATTTTCTACTCCTTTTTTTCCTGCTGCCATCAAATCATTTAATGTAATGACTTTCAACTAAAACTAACATAAAAATTTCGTTAACTCCTAATTAAAACCATCAACAACTTTGACATTTTCAAACCGAAAATAATAATGAAAAGTCACGCGCCAGCCACATTATTGATGATTACTTTCTATTCCTCAGCTGTTATATGCTAAAAGTAAAAGTAGAAATAATCAAAAAGGAAAAATGTGAAACTACACTAAAGTGACATTACAAATGGAAAGTTAAGCAAACTTTTACGCCATTCAACGCCCAGCTCAACTCTCCAATATACAGACAGACAGACAGACAGACAGATCAGCTACCAACTTTAGTAAAACTTTTAATTTTTTTAATGATTACGCGCCGTTTCTGCTTGTCACTGCGCCAAAATGTCTATACAAATAGCGCGAGTGCGCATTTTCATTATTGGCTACAATTTTTTACCACCCTCAGCTGTTTACAATTAACTATATACCAACTAACTGTAAAAAGGTTAACATAAGTAAAAAAACTTTCATAAGATTAACTTTTTCGAGGCAGACAGCCAGGTACACAAAATATATTATAGAGAGTAGTTGGGGGGTTAAAGCATGTAAGTTTGACTGGAGCGTGTCTTTTCTTCTTAGTCTGTTTCGCTGACTTAAGGTGACTATATATGTACATATTCTATTCTTCAGTTGCTGCTTAGCTTCATTCACTTGTATTGCATTCAGCCTTTAGAAATGTCCAGTCATAGCGTCGCAATTAATTGTCAACGATTTTCGCTTCTTTTTAGCTTCTGTTTTTTTTTATCTTTCTTATACTTTGTTATTTCCTAGTTGTAGCATGCTTTATTATCAGCGTGATTTCATTAATTACATAGCACAAAAGTGAAAATGTTGCAATGTCGTGGGAGTGATAATTCCTTCAAATTAAATGAAATGCAAACTTTGCTTTCGTGAAAAAAACTTTATGTGATGCGCATTTTTTGAATGTTCGAGCACGTATAGCAAATACGTACTTCTAATTAATCTTATTTGCTCACTTATTTTTGTTCCTTTAAGCTCAAGAAGTAAACCGACTTCTGGAGAGCTATTTTCCTCCGCCATTATTCTATGTCAGGGAGAAATTCAGGGCTTCGAGAGTACGACTGTAATCAAAGACGGAAGGTAGGCAGGGACCGAACATAACAGTTATTGATGAAAACTGTCATTGAAAAATTCACTATGAAGGAAATGTTCTACAACTAAGTGATTCATATCAATCGATTTATTTTTTCATCGAGAATTAAATTTGAATTTTTATGCAAAATTTAAAAAAATAAGTATTATTATANTTCAAAATTGATGCTTGCAACAATTCTTTACCAAGAAATACGTTTGTGATAAATTTTTGGAAAATGGGCGTGGCACCGCCCACTTATGATCACATATATGTATCTCAGTAACCGTTCTACCAATTTGTACCAAACTCGGTGTGGTTATTGTGCTTGCCACATATAAGCAAACCGTTGAAAATTATTGAAATCGGACTAAAATAACGGCCGCTTCTCATATAACGGTAAATTTCAGAACTGCTTGAAACTTCAAAATCGAAATTTAAGGACTCTAATTTACTCAAAATTGATACGCCCCGGCTTACCATGTAGCGGTAGCTTTCGGAAAGGTGAAAAACATATATTTTATACGTGCGCCGGGTATTTAATGTTCGGCTCTGCCCGAACTTAGACTTTCTTACTTGTTTTTGATTTTTATTTTATAAATCCAAAATAACAATTATTTTTTATTTTTATCCAAATAATCTGCAAATAACAGTTATTTTTTATGTTTATATTATATGTATGTCTTAGAAAACAGTTATCAATACAGTTGGTCGATACTGCCAACCTTAGCTCAGCTTCAAATGGCAACGACAACCGAATAACCACAGACGAGTAGGAAATGTTGTTATGGTCATAGACAGAGGAGACTAGTATTCATAAAATTAAACCTTCTGGAGTAGGTAAAAAGTGACGCCAAACGGCTATCCATTCTTCCGATGGCAAAAGGAAAGCACGAACTGGCATTTCTGGCTATCAGTAAAATTTAGAGGAATCGCTCCGTGAGTTCTACAGCTTCCGCTATGGAAAACTCCCCCAAAGGAAACCAGATCCAGCTGACAAAATCGCTCATATAGGACCAACGGGACCTAGGGCACAGGACAACGTGGGTATGGGGGCGAGGTTAGGGTTACCCCTAAATAGGAGCCTAAAATACTTTGATCCTTAGACCAACTACAGGCCATTCAGTCGGTTATCCTGCAAGAGGTGAGACGACAGCAAAAGGGCGAAGCCAAAGTTTAGCGGATGCACCTTTCGTATCGTAAGGATGTCGATTAGCTGCGAAGGCACAGAAATGCTGGATATACCCAAACCCAGGGTCGATTTTGCGTACTTTTCGGAGCCACCAATCACTCCAGTCGACAGAATTCTTGGCCTTGGTGAGGATCAGAGCAAGGGGGGGAGGGTTCTCAACAGGGTATAGAAAGACCCACCACTAAGCTCACTTTAGCGATCAATCCACCCTTGATAGGCTAGAATACTTAGTCAGCTACAGCTATGGCACATGCATTTCCATAGAAAAGGTAAGACGACTGAGTCGTCAGAACTTAAGAGTACCGTGTCTGCTAAAGCTGGTCCTTTTTCCCTCTACTATTTACACAAAGACTTAGCACCGAAGAGCGAGCTTATTGCTATAAAGACGCACCCACGACACTCCAAAGTGTACTTGCGGAGCATGCAATGGCAGTAGAGGAAGCAAAAGCCCCTGCTCAGGGGCCTGCTGCTCAAAAGACAATCGTGGCACAGGTAAGATGGTACCTTCATCATATGCGAATCGAAGACAAGGCCGAAGGGAGGTTTTGATCGAGGAGAAGGTTCTAATGGCCACCAGTAGGGGAAAAGTAGGGCCACGCGGGCTTCAAAGCCTAAAAATTACAAACCCAAAAATATAGGCCTAGGCACATGAAGTGCAAAGGCAGTCGCGGATGTTTTATGCAGGGGGTCCAAAACAGAACTCTTGGATGTCGCATTCATCCCAGGTCCGTAGAATTTCTTCCAGTCTTTTAAAGACCTAGGCGATTTCGATATCATAGTTGATACAACAGGACTTAATTGCTGCATGCCCTATAGGGCCCACTCAAATGGGTGAACAAGAGGTCGTTCTCGATCAGCTTACCTCCCAGGCGACAACTGCAAGATGTCTACAGCTTCGAAAACTTTCGATACAATTTCAAAAGGGAACAAACGATACTGAGTTCCGAAAAATCCAAAATATTCCCTTGCGATTCAGAAAAATTTCGAAGGGCAGCAAGTGACTCCAAAAAGTGTCAAAAATTTTCGGAAAATGCCGAAAACGACGAAACGACGAAGGTGGCCAAAAATTTACATAAATCACAAAGTATCAGACCAAATTTCCGATTCAGAGGCGGCGTCAAATTGCAGCTCCCTCCATTTGTGTTATAGCATCGGGACGCAGACCACAAATTGAAGGAGAAGCTTGGCCAAATGTAAGTGGAAATAGTAGATTTTTTTTTAACTTACGACTTTGTATACTAAAGCTCAATTAAAATGTCTGTCGATTTGTGATATCGTATCCCTCACCACACCTTTTATTTACCACAACCAAATCATCGCTCATACGCCCTGTCCAACTAGCGTCACCTACCTACAACCAAACGAATATAACACTTTACTTACCAAACACTTCAACTGCACTCAATCAAAATATTAGCCATCTCATTCATCACCAAACTCTTTCTACAAAAGGAGTGTATATTTCAATATACCCGCCAAGAGTCTCAACCTTCGTAGTTTTCAGTGACAGTTTTTGAACTTTACAGTTGCACACCACACCGACAAAAATTACAAGTTTAATTTTTCCTGTTTCATTTTTCAAGTGCAATTCACTACAAAACTTATCAACTCCACTTGAACTTCAACTCACGACACAAAACTTCAATATTCAGCTACAGCAACTCTACAACTCCAAACCAAAACAACTTCAACTGCAATGTGCAACTTTGAACTTTGCTACCTACGCTACTTTGTTGCACGCTGATGCCACGCTATGGTTTTGCTTTTTATTTTTTTTTTTTTGTTAAACTGTTCTTATTATTGCTGTTGAGCTTCTCATTTCATTGGCGTTACACTGTTAGTCGTTAGTCTTGGTGACAGTTTTGTAATAATAATTGTTGTTGTTGCTTTTATTGTTGTTATCACGTCAAAATGTTGCTGATCCAATATTAAGTGTTGTTTTTGTTTTTTTTTTTTTTTGTTGTGTGCACAACTTAAACTTTCTGCAACGGATATGCTGGCGTTTGTACTAAGTCTGCATGTGCCAACATGAACTGATAGTCAGTCGTTCGCTGTTTGTCATTGCTAAACACCTACAATTTTCATGCTATTCTCCTCCCGGCGAAGACTACTCCTATCTATCCCCTAACACTTTGCTGTTGATTTAATTTTTTGTTGCTGTTGTTGCTATTATTATTATCCAACTAAGTTACTTTATAGTTATTGTTGCCTTTTAAACTCAAACTCCACTCATCAGCCTGTACGGCAATCAACTGTAGCCCTATCATCAATTACCCGCTCCAAAACATGCCACCTTTTCTGCATTGCACCCTGCACTCGCTCTCGTTGGTTCGCTTCTCAAAGGTACAGTTTAACTGCTGTCGCTTGGCTGTCGGAAACCTATAATTTAACTGCGTTTATTTCTGTAATGTCTGTCACGGGAATCAAGTTATGTTTGTTGTTGTTTTTTTTTTAAATTTGTTTGCTCAACATAATTTCTTCTTGTTTTTGTTATCAGTGTATTTGTTGTTGTTGTTGTTGTTGTTGTAATCATCATATGGATACATATTTGCCAGTGCTTTCGTTACTGTCGAACGAGTTGAGTGCTTTTTTGTAGGATCCGAACAGTTATCTTTTTGATGTTATAAAAATCCGGAGCCAAATGTTGTCATAGAAGAAAGTTATCAATATTTCTTTGTTCCCAGGATCTCCTAGACAAGAAACCTGGATTGTTTTTATTTTTTCAAAAGTTTTATAAAATGGTCCAATAATAACTGAAAAATCCAGACTTTTATTTTTCTTTTGTAGTCCAGTAATAACAGTTTAACTTGGCCAACTATTTTTAAGGCCGAAACAAAAGTCCTTTCCTAATAAAAAACAAATGGCCTATCCACATTTAAAAAATTTTTTATCAAATGAAAGAGGACTTAAATAGCTTTCTAACATAAATATCTATACGGAGATTACCACCTATTTATATATTTTTTATATAATTACTTGACAAAAAAATATAAGTTCGCGTTGAGCATTTATTTTATTTCAAATAAAATGAAAGTACGAAAATAACTTTTTTTTTAAAGACTCTTATTATAAAAGATATAAAAGTCCGGGTTCCTGCGTTTTCGTTTAATAGTTCTATTTATGTATATATGGAGTCTTTGTGAAAATAAGATGAATTCTTACTACATTAAACGAGCAATTCCTGTACACTAAAAATAAAATCTACGTAAATATAACGAAAACTTGCGTAAATCTTACGAAATTTTTCATCATTTTGAGCCACGAAACTTTTCGTTGATTGTACAAAACCGTTTTCGTACATACTACGAAAATATGAGGCATCAGATTTTTAGTACATTTTACGAATGTATTCGTACTATTTACTAAAGAATTTAGTACTATTTACTAAAGAATTTAGTACTATTTACTAAAGAATTTCGTACTATTTACTCAAAAAAATTCGTACTATTTCTTTACGAAATTTTTGTAAAATGCACAGAAATAATTCGTATATTTAACGAAATTACTTTCGTAAAATCTGCGCTTGTTTCGTAGAATGTGCGATTTTGCTTTCATTCTCCACACTGTAAAAACATATTACGAATTATAATACAACACTTTTATTTTGTTTCNCTACGTAAATATAACGAAAACTTGCGTAAATCTTACGAAATTTTTCATCATTTTGAGCCACGAAACTTTTCGTTGATTGTACAAAACCGTTTTCGTACATACTACGAAAATATGAGGCATCAGATTTTTAGTACATTTTACGAATGTATTCGTACTATTTACTAAAGAATTTAGTACTATTTACTAAAGAATTTAGTACTATTTACTAAAGAATTTCGTACTATTTACTCAAAAAAATTCGTACTATTTCTTTACGAAATTTTTGTAAAATGCACAGAAATAATTCGTATATTTAACGAAATTACTTTCGTAAAATCTGCGCTTGTTTCGTAGAATGTGCGATTTTGCTTTCATTCTCCACACTGTAAAAACATATTACGAATTATAATACAACACTTTTATTTTGTTTCTATCGTTAATTTTAGGCGTTTTTGTTTAACAAAACGTTTTGCAAAAACGCTTAACATTGTTGATTAAAATATCATGACAGTGTTGTGCTATAATTTAGTTAATAATAAAAGCAATCATACGTTCTACGAAAGAAGAGCAATTTTCTGACTACACTGTAGTTTACAATTAATAAAAAAGGTTATTTTACCTATAATAAAACTTAAGTCTTTTATTTATTTATATGCATACGAATAGGTTCTATACCACATATTTTTCTATTGCTTAGGCTTCATTCAATAAAGTACAAAACTAAATATAATAAGATGTAAAATATGAAAGAATATAAAAAAATACTGGTTTTTCTTTCTTAAACATTACAATATTTTTATGTAGAGGCANAAAATTTTTTATCAAATGAAAGAGGACTTAAATAGCTTTCTAACATAAATATCTATACGGAGATTACCACCTATTTATATATTTTTTATATAATTACTTGACAAAAAAATATAAGTTCGCGTTGAGCATTTATTTTATTTCAAATAAAATGAAAGTACGAAAATAACTTTTTTTTTAAAGACTCTTATTATAAAAGATATAAAAGTCCGGGTTCCTGCGTTTTCGTTTAATAGTTCTATTTATGTATATATGGAGTCTTTGTGAAAATAAGATGAATTCTTACTACATTAAACGAGCAATTCCTGTACACTAAAAATAAAATCTACGTAAATATAACGAAAACTTGCGTAAATCTTACGAAATTTTTCATCATTTTGAGCCACGAAACTTTTCGTTGATTGTACAAAACCGTTTTCGTACATACTACGAAAATATGAGGCATCAGATTTTTAGTACATTTTACGAATGTATTCGTACTATTTACTAAAGAATTTAGTACTATTTACTAAAGAATTTAGTACTATTTACTAAAGAATTTCGTACTATTTACTCAAAAAAATTCGTACTATTTCTTTACGAAATTTTTGTAAAATGCACAGAAATAATTCGTATATTTAACGAAATTACTTTCGTAAAATCTGCGCTTGTTTCGTAGAATGTGCGATTTTGCTTTCATTCTCCACACTGTAAAAACATATTACGAATTATAATACAACACTTTTATTTTGTTTCTATCGTTAATTTTAGGCGTTTTTGTTTAACAAAACGTTTTGCAAAAACGCTTAACATTGTTGATTAAAATATCATGACAGTGTTGTGCTATAATTTAGTTAATAATAAAAGCAATCATACGTTCTACGAAAGAAGAGCAATTTTCTGACTACACTGTAGTTTACAATTAATAAAAAAGGTTATTTTACCTATAATAAAACTTAAGTCTTTTATTTATTTATATGCATACGAATAGGTTCTATACCACATATTTTTCTATTGCTTAGGCTTCATTCAATAAAGTACAAAACTAAATATAATAAGATGTAAAATATGAAAGAATATAAAAAAATACTGGTTTTTCTTTCTTAAACATTACAATATTTTTATGTAGAGGCACTTGACAGACTCGCAGCTTCATCGATGTTTGTTTCCTTGACGACTATAAATTAAAGGAAAATAATAAGCCATCTGAAAAGCAAGCTTCAGTGAAAAGTCATACATGTACTTACTTTTAATTACATTAAGTAGTGCTCCTGGCTTAGGCTTACCGTTGATAGGTAACTGATGAATTTGCCTATTTATCAAGTCCCACATTGCAGCGCAAGGCGCAGCGTAGGCGATGTTAAAAACATTGTATGCTTAAAAGCATAGTATATCCACAGCTTTAATATTTAATTTTGTATTGGTTTTTTTTTTTATCCAGCAAATCCCTTTTTATAACGTTTAAAATTATATTATACGTTTCACAGCAGCCAACAATTAATTCCGCAATGACAGGCGATACATAAAAATATGATGAAATATTAAACTGCCGGTAATTGAGTATATTGTACGAAAATATCCGTATGTTGTACGAATTTAAAAAACATGTTTGTGCATTAGTACTTTATACGAACGTTTTAACTAAATTGTACGAATACAGAGATGTAGATTTCGTAAATTTTAAAACTATACGTGAATATTACGAATACCTTCCTACAATATACAAAATTATTCGTACAGAGATTTGTTCAGTGCTTTACGAATGTGTTTCGTAAAATAAACGTAAGATTTCGTAAATCGTATACTTACGTATGGTTCGTAAAATCTTGTTTCGTTGTGGAAAATGTGTTCGTATTATGAACGAAAGTTTCGTACATTGTACAAATATTTTCAGTGTATATGGGGTCTTTTATACCAAAACGGACGGGGTTCACACTTCATGTGTTTGATTTGTTTAAAATTTTTAGAGTTGAGGCATAAACATAAATAATATATAAATATGAAATTTGAGCTTGATTAATACATATTTAAAAACTTTACAGCAAATAGCAAAAAGAAAAACAAATCGTTTTAATAGTTTCCCAAATATCTCTAGAACGGGGCAAGGAAAAAATTAAAAAAAAAATCACACATACACACATCAATATTCTCTATGAAAAGAAATATTTTTAAAATTTTTTCCCGCGTAATATTTTTCACATAAAAATTTTTTGATAAAAAAAAAATTAGTTTTTGAAAATATGCCATCTCAAAAAAAAATTAAAAAAATCACAATGGTAGCTCTGAGTATTGCGCAATATTTAAGTATAGTATTATGGGGTGCACTCCACAATAATTTGAGTTATAAATTTTTTTTACACCGAAGTTGAGTAAAATGAGTACATTACAAAATTAAAAATTTTTTATATTTTTTTTTTTAGTCTTAGTATAATAACGTGCAAGTTTTAACCGATTGCAAAACCAGCGTTAATTTTTTTTTTTTTTTTT
>NW_016157125.1:27380-49080 GCF_001687245.7 Rhagoletis zephyria | reverse complement strand
TTTTTTTTTTATCCAGCAAATCCCTTTTTATAACGTTTAAAATTATATTATACGTTTCACAGCAGCCAACAATTAATTCCGCAATGACAGGCGATACATAAAAATATGATGAAATATTAAACTGCCGGTAATTGAGTATATTGTACGAAAATATCCGTATGTTGTACGAATTTAAAAAACATGTTTGTGCATTAGTACTTTATACGAACGTTTTAACTAAATTGTACGAATACAGAGATGTAGATTTCGTAAATTTTAAAACTATACGTGAATATTACGAATACCTTCCTACAATATACAAAATTATTCGTACAGAGATTTGTTCAGTGCTTTACGAATGTGTTTCGTAAAATAAACGTAAGATTTCGTAAATCGTATACTTACGTATGGTTCGTAAAATCTTGTTTCGTTGTGGAAAATGTGTTCGTATTATGAACGAAAGTTTCGTACATTGTACAAATATTTTCAGTGTATATGGGGTCTTTTATACCAAAACGGACGGGGTTCACACTTCATGTGTTTGATTTGTTTAAAATTTTTAGAGTTGAGGCATAAACATAAATAATATATAAATATGAAATTTGAGCTTGATTAATACATATTTAAAAACTTTACAGCAAATAGCAAAAAGAAAAACAAATCGTTTTAATAGTTTCCCAAATATCTCTAGAACGGGGCAAGGAAAAAATTAAAAAAAAAATCACACATACACACATCAATATTCTCTATGAAAAGAAATATTTTTAAAATTTTTTCCCGCGTAATATTTTTCACATAAAAATTTTTTGATAAAAAAAAAATTAGTTTTTGAAAATATGCCATCTCAAAAAAAAATTAAAAAAATCACAATGGTAGCTCTGAGTATTGCGCAATATTTAAGTATAGTATTATGGGGTGCACTCCACAATAATTTGAGTTATAAATTTTTTTTACACCGAAGTTGAGTAAAATGAGTACATTACAAAATTAAAAATTTTTTATATTTTTTTTTTTAGTCTTAGTATAATAACGTGCAAGTTTTAACCGATTGCAAAACCAGCGTTAATTTTTTTTTTTTTTTTTATATTCTTAGAAAACGGTTTTGCTCATTTTTTTCCATAAGAAAAAAGTTCAAAAAGCCGTCAACTTAAACAGTATCAAACATAAACGCAACTTCGCAGTAGCTTAAAACTTGCACTTTATTTTACTAAAATTAAATGAGCTTCAAAACTGCATACTCAAAAAAATTCTAAAAAAAAATGTTTAAATTCGTAATGTATTCATTTTACTCAACTTCGATGTAAAAAAAATTCATAACTCAAATTATTGTAGAGTGCACCACATAATAATAAAATTAAACTTGGAAAACTAACAAATCGATTTGTTTTTGTTGTTGTGCTCAAATATTATATTTATTTATTATTTATGTTTATGCATCAACCCTAAAAATTTGAAACAATTCAAACACATGAAGTCTGAACTCCGTCCGTTTTCAACCACTGGGCGAACACTAGTACTCTTAATACGGTAATTACGTGCATATTAAATTAATTTAGTTTACATTAATTCACTCATAGTGGTTTCATAAACTGAATGAATATACAGTGAAACCCGCTTAAGTAACCAACATTTTTGTTCACCGTGAATTTTTTGATGTAATCTTAAGAAAATCCCTCTCTTAAGTACCTCCCCGCTTATTTACCCAACCCACCTAAGTACCTAAATTTTTCGTACCCCATTTTACTTATATGTTTCCCTATTTAAGTGTTCTTTTAAGATTCCTTGAAATACTTACATACCTATTCTGAAATTCAGTGGCAGCGCTACATACCTTCGGCCAAAAAATTCAAAAAAGTCAACGGTAATTTTTAACCACTTGAAACTTGCACAATATTAAACTAAAATTGAAAGGGCAGTAAAACTTTATACTCAAAAAAAAACTCTTCTGAGAAAAAAGTTGAAATTTTGATGCATTTTTTTTTTAAGTGTTCTACTATAAATATGTATAATCAATGACTTTAAAGAATTTAATTCTTGTAAAAATTACATACCATTGCTTTAGACTATTTTCTTTTACAATTTTCTTTATTTGTTTATCTGTTTAGATAATGCTACGATCTTGGTTTTAAACTACATATACTTCATTAAATTTTCATGTTTTAATCAGGCATTTACATATTTATGCAAGTTAACAAGAAGATGTATCTACATCAATAATTATGTTCGCTTAAGTACCGGCATCGAGGCGATGGTTAGTGTAGCGATTGCTTTTCGCGCCAGTCTCTTCCGCCCCGCCCCGTTCACCCCTTAACTGCACAACTTTCGCCGTGCAATAGCTTCTGAAATTGAGGAAATATTCGAGGAAACTTTTACATCGAGCCTCCCAAACAAACGCGGAGTTTAACTGGGAAATTTTAACGCTGTACGCAATGGTAAATATCGTTGTAAATCCAAAATGGTGGCCGCCACAAAATGGCAGTTTCCATATTTCTTTACAACCCTCTCAACTAGGGTATCGAATTAAAGGCCTTGTCGAGAAAACAAAATGGCGTACTAGATAATTGAGACAATCAATAATATTTAAGTGTAAATCTAGGTATCTAACCAAATAACTTTTCCAACATAGTTTTATTGTTTTTGATAAGGTATTGGTTTTCTGCCTCTGCAAAATCTGGTTACCTTAACTGACAATGCCCTCAATAAGAAAGTATTCGCCTTTGGCAGTTTCGTAGATATTGAGGATGTTTTGGACAATGTCACCATCGATGGCATATGCAACTTGACTCTACTAGTAGAGTGTGCTACTCAGTACAACACCTAGGACTGCACTGCTAGAACCACTGTGTGGAGTGAGGCGGACAGGCAAAGATTCAGACTTGAATGTCTTTTCAATGCCAATGGATAGTACGCCACCTTTGCGTATCTGCTGCAGCGGGACTACATGGTTGAATTTCCTAAGGCTGAATGCTGGCTTGATACTAAGCACGATATTACAATATGTAGACAAAGATATCGCCACTAATAAAAAGCGACAATATATTGTAATCCAAAAATGTATGAATAAATGGATGGAATAAACAGGCTGCGCATCAATATTGAGTCATATGGAATTGTAGTGAGACCAATATAAAATTTAGACTACATAAATGAATTTGTATTTATTCATATGCATGTAGAATGTATGTATGTAAGTATGTATATAGTATTCATATTTTTTCCCCCATTCCCAAAAGAAAAAAAATGCAGCTAATGAAGTTATAAATAAGCAATGAGCGGTAGCAACTGTTCGAGTTCACAAGGTTTTAATCTTGCCGGGAGTAAAACTGAAGCGTTTCTTATAGCTGCCCTAAGGTCGACAGCAAGAAACCTTGATTGTAGCCTTTCCGCCTCAATTATTTGCGCCTTAATAAAAAAGCTGCAAATTGAGCCTAGAGGCATATTATAAACATTTGCGCATATGTACAAGTACATAAGTAGGTATGTATGTTTGTATGTATGTATATAACGACAGTCATGAATGAAATGCCCTTGTGAGCTGTAAGCATAAACGCAGCAGGTAGAAATGGCAACTGCCGGCAAAATTTTATGCTGCTTTAATGTTTTAGCTTACTGTGCTTTCCAAGCGCCCACTAACCCCCAATGGAGCTTTTTTAGTATCCCTAATTGACTGGTTTTCTATACCTTGTATGAGTTTTCCATATACGAGTAGATATTGTAGAAAAATATACGCCAATTCGTTTTTACTTGATTTGCCTTTTAGTTCGGCATTGTGTGGCATTTTACCACAATTTCCGTTTTTGTATAGTTCTTCTTTGTCCTACAACTTTAACCTGTTGTACCATTATACCTATTGTTGTTTGTAACCTTTGCATGCTGCTCAATGCCATGCGTGATAGCCCTAAAGCAATCGAACTATGCTACATCATGCACTGTGATTTCTATACATATACATATATGTATCATTCAAAACATACAAATACTTTTATAACGGTCGGCCTGCCTGTTTAACCTTACGCCTTACGCATTTGTTTTGACAACCTGTCGCAGCGTCAAGTAGGCGATTGTCAAAGGACATTTTCTTGTTTGCTAGCAAATACCTATACTTATTTAGCTTGTCTGATAGTAGTCGCCTCGGGGAATCAAACAAGTTTTCTTGTCTACAAAGTTTTTGCGAATCTGTAAGAACGCATTTGCCTCGAATCGCCTTGACTACTAAACATAATTAAATACGTACGAACAAAATACCGCAAGGAAATACAAATAACTGCCGTCCCTAAATTGGAGCGCTAAGCGTTGCGTTATCCATTGTCGACGACGCGTCGTAATTTTTGACGTTTTCTCAGATCCTCTCGTTTTTATTCTCGTTTCCTCTTTCACTTTTTTGTCCTTTCTCTTTCTTTCCGTCTTCCGCATCCAACTTCAATACGTAACGCCCTGTCAAAAATGAAAATTCCATTTGCTCGGCGTTAGCGCCGCGTTATTGTGGGATGCTTCATACAAATTGTATGGGCATGAGGATTTTTGACAGTTGTTTGGCGCTTGACGCGCCAATTTAGGGATGGCAGTCATTTAAGTTATATGCATATAAGCTGGTATGCTTGTTTAAAGTTACATTTATGTTTGTGTTCGCACCCTTTCCTCATTTATGTAAGTACTTTGTTATGTAAGCTTGCTGCGCTCCTGTAAATACAAATATCATTGTCTGCCTTTAGGCGCTTTTCCGTTTCTGTCGTACGCATGCATGCATTTAGCTTTGATTGCTGCTACTTGTACATGCATACATGCATACCATGAAAAATAAATTATCAATTGATAAAAAATAACCGACGGGTAGTTAGATTTTTTTACGCGATTTTGATAAATATATATAACTTTTAGTTAACTACAAAAAGCTAACTTGAAACTAGTTGAAAAGTAATGCAGGAGTCATGCAGACGTAATCTGCAGATAGGAAATTTTAACACTGGCCTTAATAAACAATCTGCAGATTGTTTTCTTTAAACAAGCTTGCATATAAATATCCGCAGAAAAATTTTACTTGAGTACACTTTTTCTGCACTTCACAAATACTTTTTCGGATTCAGGACAAATAAAATCAACATCATAATTTTATATTATCATTTTGAAGTTTTGTCTGACGGAATTGAAATATGGGATGATATGACCTTTAGTAACTTCCTAATCAATTCAAAGTTAACTTATAATATAGTTAGATACATTTCCTGCAGGGTAACTTCCCTTCTGACACTGATTTGCAGTAGGTGTATAGAAACACTACGTTAAATTTTTAACTCGAAAAATTTCCTAATGAATATTTGGTATGCCTAAGTGTTGTAATTAATAATAATAATAATAATAATATAAAATCGGTGAGGCAAATTTGGTATTCATTAAGTGAGACTTTGGCGTAGAGAGTTCTAGAATCCCCACCGCTACTCTGTCGATGAACGATAACAAGGGCCTGCGAGGTTTAAAGTTTATGAGTTTCACGTTGCCGCAAATGCAGCGCACAAAACCTTTCGAAAATCGATTGCCTGGTCTCAGTGTCTTGTGTAATTTGTAAAAAATAATTCATCTTTACATAGCACATATTCTATCGAATTATCCGCCCTAAACCCACCTTCGATATGCTCTTTTAAGATGAGCATCCCGTCAAGAAGAGAATTGCAAACACCAATGGATCCGAATGGATGGGGAAAATGGTTGGCTACGGAGTTTTCCGTCCGAGTTCAGGAGCACTAAATCGTTTATCAAGTAGAAGTTTTAGCTATAAAGGAGGTGGATGTCTACCTTAGTATGCATGCCGTAACGAAGACTACGATTAACACCCAGTAGACATTTGATGCATACGACATCGCTGTTGGTGGCATGAGCTTGCTGCTGTGTATACATGCCATTCATTTCCATTTAACACGCGTGGTTTCTCAGAGCTACCATTAAATCAATGAACACGATGGTGCTGATATAGAAAGTTGCGCAGGAATGCCTAGCAGCTCTAAACGATATAAGCCCCGTATTTAAGGTCAGCCTCATATGGATTCCCGGACATAGAGATATTGAAGGAAGAGAGGTAAATCGGAATACCCATGGCAACCTGCTGATTAGCGACTAGAAATAATATGATCCAAGAGGCCAACAGGTCATGGCTAGAGGACGGCACCAGGCTACTATGGCCACAAACAGATAAGAAGAGGACGAAATAGTTGCTCAGCCTCTCAAGTAAGGATATTGCGATAGTCACGGCTTGTGTAACCCTTCAATGGGTATTTGGTAGGCACTCGCGAGACTAGCAATATTCTCAAACGAATATTGCAGAAGTTGCAGGTATGAGGAAAAGGAAGACACATTCGAGCGCTTCTTCTGCAGTTGCCCAGTTTTGACCAAGAGCAGAGCCAGACTCTTTAAGTACACGCTTATTAAGCTCTCTTACGGAATTATCCGGTGTAGGAATAAAGCCAATCCTACGCTGTTTAAGAGCTACAATAAAGCCAGTCCTACTATCTATAAGAGCTTCAAAATGATGTCATGAAAAAATGTGAGATTCCCGTGTTTCGCAGTGGTGCCACTATGGACCTGCAAGGTCTAAGTGTGTTGGTTATTTGCGCCGACTGCCACACCAACCCAATCTAACGTACATACATATATCTTCAATCTTTCAGGGAAAGAAAGAAATATCCGCTTAACTTGCCTTTTTGCATGCATATTTTTGCCGCTTAATGTCCCTCTATATTTTCCTTTTAGTTAGTTTTCTCTTCTCTATCTCCTTTGTCGTAATAAACGCACGCTCGAAGCGCATAAAACATTCGCAAGCTGACATTTTTAATTTTTACTATTTCCTGGCTGTATTTTTTCAATTACGCTAGATCGCTTGCCATTAAGTACTAAGTGTAAGAAGCAATGATGAAAATGACTTTGTTAGCTGTAAAGTAGCTTGCTTATCATTTACAACTAAACAATGAAACAGCAGACGAAGAGACAAAGGAAGCATAACTGAAATAAGCTGAAGTGGAACATAAAAGAGGAAATAGAAGATTAAAAAATGCAGAAAAAACTTTACCGTGGGTCAATTTAAACTAGTAATGCGAAAATATTTAGAAATACAGTGGCGCTCACCTAAATAGAACACTTTTTTTTTACAATATTCGCCATGTTTTACGTTATAAATTTTTTTCGTAAATTTTTTATAAAAAAGTATAGTAGATTCTATAACATAAACATAAAGGAAGATTTAAAGAATTTCAAAAAAAGGCATCAAAATGTTTAACTTCATTCAGTTTTAGTTGCCCGTTTATTTTTGAAATTGAGTGAGAAAATGCACTACACCTCGACAAAAAAAATCCCTTAGATTTTTCAGAATTTTCAAACCTGCAAATTATTGTACTAAAATTGAGTAGGCTACAAAATTGCATACCCAATAAGTTTCTAAAAATCTGGAAAAAAGTTTATAATTTTGATGATTTTTTTTCTGTTAAATTTTCCTGAACTGTATGTGGTTTATGTTATAGAGTCTACCATATTTTTATAAAAAATGTATGAAAAAAGGAATCACGTAAAACATCGTGAATATTGTAAAAAAAATAAAAGTGTGCTATTTAGGTGAGCGCCACTGTATATGGTTAGAAATTAAATTTACGACGTTTATGCTATAAAAATTATTCGAATGAATAAAGTTCTAGACTGGCTGCAGTTGGTTGTTTACCTAAGGAAAGCATTAGTGGTTTAGCAAAGATGATAGTGAGAAATACCTTCCTTCTCTGTGCATTTATTTCACCACTTAAATAGCTGCTCTCAAGCCCACTGTCCCTACAGCACGCCCTATGACCAGCTCAGTAACTATGGCAAGAAATAAGCTAAACTACCATCGTATCTAACGCGCAACAACTTTATCGCTTTCGCTTTGCATACACACAGACGCACAGGAGTGTTTACCATAGCGTCGAGTAAGTTGAAGTGTCAGCTAAAAAAATAAAAATAAAATAGATTGCATAATTAATGAGTTGCACAACACTAGCCAACACAAAGTAAGTCAGTCACCGACGAGCGATAGTGGCCCACTACTACCAACAATTAAGTGGGCTTATAAGGAGAGCTGCAAGCGGCGGTCAAACACACACACACACACACTCATACAATTGCACATAAAACTAACTATAAGTACTCGTACATAGATATACATAAACTATTCATGTTTACCTTGAGCAAGAGACCAAAAACGAAGTTAATTTCAATTAAAATGATTTCGCAACACTCCGCCTGAACTGGGTCTTTGCAGCCATCCACTATGCATAAATATGGAGTTGACAGCCTTTAGATGAAAATGTGTGTGTGTGTGTGTGTGTGTGTGTGTGCAATTGCTTGCATTTGTTGCAGTTCCACGGTCTACTTGCAGCGCATTTTAACGAAGTTTCGCTGTTGCGGTTTGCGCGTAGCTCGCTTTCTTCTTTAACCGCTCCACTCCCTTCCCTTCCCCTAACTACTCTTCTATACTGCAATCAGTTGACGCTACGTGTTGTGCATTGTTAGCATTGTTTGTCGCCTGGGTCGTTGCTATTGTTATTGTTGTTGCTGCTAATATTTGCACTTAACGATAAAGTGTTAAAAAGCGGATTAGAGCGCTTTTAAGTCGCGTAGGCAAAAGGCAAAAAGTTGCGCGCTGAAATTACAAAATTATTAAAATATCAGTTGAGGGAGGAAGGAAAATTATAAAAAACCATAGAGAATTTTGCAGTCAAGGTAGTAAAAGTAAATAGCAAATTGCTAATTTGTTGCATAAAAGTGTGGCATTTTGCTAAGTAAGATGGTCTTACTGCAGTGACCTAAAGAATGGAGTGTAGAGAAAAGCTGTAATAAAAGTGAAAAAATTACTTACTAAACTTAATACATATATATTTAGTAGAATTTCAGTCAGGAAAATGCAGCAATTTAGGTCACATTAGGCTAGTTTAGATGAGTTTAGTTGAGTTAGGTTGAAATAACTGCCGTGAGATGACTAATTTACTCTTAAGGCCATTATGTGAAACTACATACATATATATGTATCACGATTTCCTTCCCGAAATACGGACCACATCACCCTCTACATTTTCGACAAGGGGAAACCGTTTATAGGATCCTGCGATATTCTGTGCTTTTACCGAAATTTGTTGCTGCTTGACTGCTGCTTGGGACTAATTTTAAGAACTATTTTTTTTTTAAGGGAAAACGTTTCAGGCAAGGCTAAGTCATATAAGGTGGCAGCGTTATTTTTGCTTTCGGTAACTAATACCAAATTTCAACTATTCTTTGCTCAAATAGGGAGAGGGAAAGAAAATTCCAACACTCTTACTTTCGCACTCCCTCATAAGAAGTTTTGACATCTGTGTACCGAGGCGAATTAAAGCAGCTTTTCTAGCAACACGGCCATATATGAATTCGCCTTCGTTTTAGTCATAGAAAATATTTCATACTGACACCACAAGCAAAGACCTGAGTTAAATCAAAAAGTCTAAAGTCAGCTCTAAACTCTATTGAACTGCGACCAAGTTGTGAAGATATGTATGTAACTCTTGATTATATCTATAGCAGTCATAAAAATTTCCCATCATTTTCGACATAATGATTTTGTTCGCTAAATAAAATACTGCATACAAATTTTTCATAATTTAAAAAATGGATAAATTTTTTGTTTTCGCAATTAATTTTTTTATGATTTTTTTTTTATAGCTTGAAAACCGGGCATATATAGGTTTAAGGAAATGTTGGTCATCATAAATATTTGGTCATTTAAAGGTAGACATAAACGAAAACTGAAGATAAATGTTGGCTCATTTTGAAAAGTGAGCAAACATTTTTTTATAGTTTAAAAAATGTTAAGCATTTAAAAACTGGACATAAATGTTCTGTTATTTATTAACTGGGTATAACATCTGGCCATTTATGAAAGGGACATAATTTCTGGTTACTTAAGTACTGGGCATCAATTTCTGATATATTTAAAACTGGACATAAATTTCTGACCATTTAAAAATTTTGCATATATGTTTGGCCATTCTAAATCTGGACTTAAATGGTTGGTAATTTTAAAACTTGACATAAGTTCAATTAAAAATTTTGGCAAACTGTTTGATCTAGACATGAATTTTTGATTTTCTAAATACTGGACATAAATTTTCGGTCACTTCTAAGCTGGACATAACTTTTGAACATTTATGAAATGGACTTGTGGTTATTTAAAAATTTTACTAAAATATATGATCATTTGAAAATGAACATAAATAGCCTATCATTTAAAAATTGTGCATAACTGTTTGGTCACATTAGCACTGGACATCAATATGTGGTAATTTATAAACTGAACATTAATTTTAGATTATTTAAAAACTAAACATACATTGTTGATCTTTTTAAAACTGGACATAAAATGTTAGACATTTTAAATTGGATATAACGTCTGGTTATTTATGAAAGGCACATAACTTTGGTTTTTCATAAACTCGACATAAGATTTTGGTATTTCTAAAACTCGACATAAATTATTGGCCATATTAAACCGGTCATAACGTCTGGTCATTTATAAAAGGGACAAAACTTCTGATTGTTTATAAAATCTTTTTAGTTGTACATATTTAAAACTGTACATGAAGTTTTTGAAAATTTAAAAATGGATCAAAAATTGTTGGTCATATTAAACTATTTAGAAATAACGTCTGTTCATTAATGAAGGTGACGTAACTTCTGGGTGTTTATAAACTCCACATAAATTTTTGATCTTTTTAAAACTGAACATAAACTGTTGGACATAACGTCATTTATGAAAGGGACACAACTCCTTTTTATTTTTCCCTTTTTCAATTTCACCCTTTTCGAACCTTTGGTTCCAAGCTGTCTACCTTTCAAAAACAAAATCTGCAACAAAAAAAAGAAAAAAATCCCACCAACTCCCGAAAAGAATGCCCATAAAAACACTTTGCAACAAATGAACTGCTCAGTAACACAAATGCCACAAACGTCATGACGCTGCAATTACTTAACCCGTTTACTACAGCTCATTCGATTTCACAGTGAGTGAAAAGTTTACCGTTGTAATTTGCTAGGAAATGTAAACTTAAAAAGGCAGCAAAAGCAAAAATGTTAGCGTTACCTGAATTTTCGAAAAAGTAGTTACACTAAGCTTATAAAGCAAACAACGGCCAAAGTGTTAAGTTGGCGGTGGCGACAAAAAACGTACAAATACTTGCTGGTCACGTGTGAAACTTTAGCTTCAGACAAATGAATTGCAAAGCTAATTGCAAAGAGATAGTCGAAATGTGTGAGGATGCAGAGATTGCCGAAATAAAGATGTAAAACACAAAAAGTACGAACAATTTAAATTGGATTATAGACAACTGCATTTAAGTAGTGCAAAGTTTTGAAATGTGTATATTTCTTCATAGTTTCCAATCGTGACTTCTGATAATGAAAGTTGTTAAAAATTTTAAATTTTTTATACACTGCCGGAACAAAGTATTGGCACAGCAAATTTTTCAAAATATATGCAATAATTTGTTTTCCCGCCATTTTTTTATAAAAATATGGTTCATTCTACAACAAAATACATAAAAATATAATTCCTAAACTTTATGCAAAACTCGCGAAAATTCAGCAAATTTTCATGCAAATTTCCAACTTTTTAACCAGACCTTTTAGAATTTTTTTGAGTATGCAATTTTGCAGCCCATTAAATTCTAGTAAAAAAATGCAAGTTCGGAGTTAGTCAAAAATTGCAAAGATTTTTGAGAATTTTTTTGTTGAAGGTCTTTTGACTTTTTTCCATATAAAGTATTTTGGAAAAAAAAAATTTTGTATGAAAGAGACTGCGTGAAAAAATTGCCAAAAAACAAAGGAAATTCCTAGCTACCTAAAACTTGTACTTTATTATAATAAAATTGATTGGGCTACAAATCTGCATACTCAGAAAGTTTTAAAAAATCTGATTAAAAAGTGGAAAATTTGCATGAAATTATGCTGAATTTTCGCGAGTTTTGCACAAAGTTTAGGAATTATATTCTTATTTTTTTTTTGTTGTGAAAACTTTGCTGTGCCAATACTTTGTTTCGGCAGTGCATATTTCCACCCGAAATTTTAAAAAACAAACAGGAAATTTTTCGTGTGTTTAAATTCAATATGCGTCTTTCTAACTAATTCTTCGCAATTTTCACACTTCAAATCACAATGCGCTGCATCTCAAAATGCATAAACATTTCTAGAATTCCTTAAAAAGATGTTACCTATTCATATGCGTGCAGCTTCATGTTTTCGCATACATAAATTCATACACACACAGCCAGCTACCTAGTTCTTCATACATACATATGTGTGAGCTGGAAAATGATATGGAAGTGCTTGCAATTATTTTCTAATTTTCCACGCCATTAAATCAAATTGAATAAACCGAATGTATCAACTATTAGATTGCACACGAATGCACGCAGATCTACATATGTATGTATGTATGTATGTATGTACTTCCCCTGCATCTACTCGTATGCCCAAACGCTCATTTGCTCAGATAAACATGCATCATCCTCAGCTGGCTCTTCAATCTTGGACCGCATTTGCTTCGTCTTCTTCTTCTGACACCGTAATACCATCATCTCCGGCATTTGTTGCAATTTGTTTTTCGGCTCTAATGTGGATACAATTTTCGGATATGATGCCAAAAAAAGGGGTTACCGGTCAGTAGCATCCACCCTACACAGAGAACAACCAACCCACACACAAAGTTTTCACATCACATTTTCAGTCACTGCTTCATCAGCCTTCCTCGCTCTGCATTTTCTTACTTCTTTGATTATATTCCTTTTATCCTTGAACCCACTCGAATGCATAGTCTGCTGCACACATCTTGCCAAGGCCGGTAAAATAACTGCAGCTGCTCAATTTGTCTATTGGCCTTAAACGTCTTAGTTTGGCAGTCAAGTCAGGTCGACGGCATTGGCAGTGAGTGTCTCAACCACATTGTAGTCAGCGGCAACACCCACATTAATAGTTTTGTTATTCGCTGCATCATTTGACAAGTTTTCTCTACTGCAGCATCTGCAGAATTTGGCGGAAGTGGAGTGCTGGCAAAAATTCCGACAACTGGGGGGAGGTCTGGACAATAATCTACAGAAGAGACCAGCTTATAAAGGTATGGGCTCGTAGTTATACATAGCCTAATTACAAGTTGGTTTTAACGGCTCGAATTACATCTAAGAGAAAAGCAACGAGTTTTTGAGAACGTAGATGTGTGCTTAAGCTACTAAAGACATTATTTAAAGCTAACTATATTTTAACTACAGATATCATTCTAAATTTGTGAAATCGTATAAAATAGTCTTTATACTTTAAAAGCAGAATTTAGTTACTGCCTATGTACAGTAGGGCGCCCTAAAAATTATATTCTTAAATACTTATGGCGAGTTAAGTAGGGTATATGAATAGGGTATGATGAATCATTTCCTGTCTTCTGGACGTAACAAATGTTGGCTTAGTGCCCACATTCATGATACTCAGCCCACTTGACAGAATAAATATACTCGAAAAGCCGATATTCCAAAGTGTTGCATATGCTGCTGCCCCAGATTTTATTCTGGGCATTAGCATCGCAACAAAAGATGAACCCGACGTTACAGTTCTCGTAATATTCCATAAGACTAGTCGCCTTCCCTGGAGGTGGCGGCAACAGAGAGTCACATGGAAAGAACGCGGAGGCAATACTGTAGTGTTTCCACCCATTTTTGCCCTTGAAGCTCAACTTCGCTGCCACCAATCCTTGACAGCAGAACTGTGCAAGTTTGGTAAGAGTGAAGGGACATGCTCTCGGTCTGACCGGGTTTTCGTCGTATAGGATGTTTTGCACCACGTAACCCACTCAGTTCACAGGGTTATTGTTTGAATATCCAGGGCTCCTGAATGGCTCTTATGTGGGGTTTTGTCTGCAGCAGGTTTTAGCCTTCTACTTATAAAAGAATTAGCGGCCTTAGAGTGCTGAAAATTTATTTGAGTAACCGTTACTGGACGGTAGCATGAATCTCTTTGGCCCCTCATTTAGGATCAATTATGAAAGAAATTGTCCCGAAAAAGAGACTAAGCGATTTCTGTACCTTGATGCGAGGGTATCCATAGAGCCTTGGTCCATCTTCACAACCAGAGTAGCACCTTCTCTGTCTTCCCCGTTGCTACCCTTTTTGTGAGAGATGACACGCCAGTGCTTGATATCTACCCTCGGATTTTAGGCAAGGAGGCAGAAGAGCGCGTCCGCCGTTTTCAGATCAGGATCTGAAATCCAGCAGATCGCTTTCCTGAGAGGAGTACACTTTTCACCGTAAACAGTGAAGTCTATTCCCCCTGTGCGCGGTATTCTTTGCACTATAGCCTTTGAGCCAATCCCAGTTAGCTTGGGAGAGGCATTTCACCACCTACGAGTATTGGCTGCAGTGCCGAAGGCAATGACGGCCCGGATCAGATGGCTCTTGGAGTGTTTAATTTCTGCAGTAGACATCTGCCGGGTCAAACGCGCCCTCTCAATTACGGCAATGAGGGGAGGGCCTTTTACGGCCTCAAAATAAGTTGGCCGAGCCACCAGACATCCTGACGTAGTAGGAAGGTTTTTATGTTCCGCGGGCATAGCGAGGGCAGTTCTGCCTCGACCGACCCCTGCATCACTTCTACCCTTGGTTTTGAGCGCCAGAGGTCGTTCTGGCTGATACCACCTGCTTCTGTCGCTGTCCTCGATTGTTATCCGCAAAATCGGAATTGGGGAAATGCCACACCAGTACCCGCCACACTATGACTCGAAGAGACATTGGTGCAAGTATTGATGGATGACGCTGCAGTTTTCCTTCTCTTGCAGCGTTCACCAACAGATTTGAATGTCGGTGCATTCACCAAGGTCCCACTGGCTTCTGGAGTAACCTCCGTAGGAGGAGTTTGGTCAGCCATACCAGAGGGTTTCCCCTGCTTGTTTTTCGCCCTCCGATTCTTCCTCATTCTCCTCTTCTCCTGGGTTTGTAAAAGAGGACCAACTCCGTTTTTGGAGGGTCGTTGGAAACCCCACATCCCCTGCAAGAAGTTGGTCCTCTTTCGAATCTGAAGAAGAAAGGATTGGCGTTACCTCCCCCCTCACCTCCAAGAAACGCTCCTGGAGAGAGATGCGCTGGAGACGTTGGGGCAATGGTTGGGATCTCGAGAATCCTTGACCCTTAATTATTACATAACTTTGCTGCCCAGCAGACAGCTCATCAAATACTCGTTCGAAGATTATAAAATAGTATGTATGTACATCATATAGCTACACGTAAATGCGCCACCTAAATACCGAGACAAGAGAAACCCAGTGGTAAACCTAAAGTGGCTTAGTAATAGCGATAAACGCAACCAAATAAATAAAAATTGCTAATGGGGCAAACAACTAAAATGTGTTAAATTAAAACTGCACTTGTGTGTGTGTGTGTGTGTGTGTGCTTGTGCGTCCGTGTAACTGAACACCACATGGCAGCTTGTGAAGCGTTGCCTCTATAAATATGCATAGCATTTTATTACATAATCAAGCTAATCAAAAAGCTCCACGGCGAGCAACCACCCATGCCAACGTCTATACATATTGTGCGCCGTTTGCTGTGTTTATGTTTCTACAAATATGTGTGTATGTATGTACATATATGTACATATGTATCCATGTGCTTGTGGCATAGTTTTGTTTTTATTATTTTCCTTCCTCTTCCTCCACTCTACACCGCCAGCGCAACGCATATAAATACATCAGTAATCAGTCAACCAAAAAATTAAAGCCACTCACCAGCGTATGCGGCGTGGTGTTGAAGACGTAAAGCGTAAAACGCCAGCAAGTATGCTTCATTTTTCGCGCTTGAGCTTATAGCGTAATATTTCATGCATTTTTAAGCCACTTGCGCTTACCGAAATGATGTAAATACATACAGCACATGCTTAGCATGCGTCATTTATCAAAATTTTACACTCACTCAGTAAGTTGAGCGCTGGTTTGTGTTGCGCTTGCTGCTTATGTATGTACGAGTGTGTGTGTGTGTGTGTGTGTGTGTGTGTGTGTGTGTGTGTTAGAATTGTGGCTGATAAGTACATATAGTACATATACATATATATATAAAGGTACACCAAGCATGCTTAGTCATTTTAAATGCGCTCATTTAAAATTTACATAACATTTTCACGCCTCAACGCCTAAAATAACACTATGCTTTTTATGAATTCCCCGCAGCTAAAGTCGTCAAGTTAAGGTGGTTGTTAACTCGTTGAACTTATTGCTTGTAGGTGCCAAATGATTTCCGCCAAACAATTCCGCTGTTACTGTTGTTGCTTCAGCTTTTCATCCTAGTAGCAGCCAGCGCCTTCTGCTGAAGATCAAGGTATAGATTGTAAATATGTATGTAGCATAGCTTTAGGCGCCACAGCACGTGCGCGCTTACGTGTGGCACTTGGCTGTGGTTGCTGCTGTGGCTGCTTGTCTGCCAAAAACAGCAGCCCTTTGCTACTATTTAAATATTGCCTTGTGTTTGTTTTCATTTACTTTTATTCAGTAGTTATTGTTGCTGTATTATTGTTGTCATTGTTTTTGTAGATTACACTCATCTAAGCAAATCGTTTTATGCAAACTTCATACAAAACCGCAGGTGGAAAATATGTCATAAACAGTTGTTGTCTGGCATTCAATGACTTTGCTCTCTAACCCCCTCTGCTGCCTTAGCTCGACTCTCTCTCTCTCTCTTGGAATATTCTATTCTTATTCGTCTACTACCGCCAAAGTCACCACACCTACAAACATCTGCGTGATCCGAATTTCTTATTGCCTCTAGCTATTGTGTTTTGTACTACATATAAATATACATACATACTATACATATGTATGTACGTACATTTATGTATGTAAGTTTCTGCGCTTGTGTAGAAATCAGCAGGCAGAGCTCACAACAGCCTAAAATGCCACTAAACAATTTGTTTACATCTGATGCCTTAATTTGTTGATGTGTGGTGGTGGCTTGGTTGTAGGGAAGCGCATGCATGACGGAAATACTTGACATGAATTAATGCGTCGGCGTGCAGAATAAACAAACAAAAGTTACTTATTTAGTGTGTAACGTAAATGAAAATTGAATTCTCAATTTTTGGTAAATGAAATAGGTGAAAGTTTCTGTGTGTAATTAAATCCGCTTGCTAAATTAAATTTACGAAAATTTGATGCCAGTATTTTACACGTTTAATCAAATTTTGCAAATAGGCCGATTTCAATAAATGTACATATGTACGTAATCGAATTTTTTGGAGTTCTAAGCTTACTAACTAAAATTTAATTTTTAATTACCTCCTTTTATAATTTCATGGTGGCCTAGTGGGCTATCAAAAAAGGACACAAATTTTGCATGTAAATTGTGTGTAGTCCAAAAGCCAATATAACCACTGTATATCGGCATATGTATATTGATTAATGGTTTAGCTAAAGTTGATCCAAGGACTTTGTATTTTATTAAGTTAATTTTTTTTTACCTATGAGTAGCAAGGCGTCGAAAATTCCCGTAGAATACCCATCCAGTAAAATAATTTTCTTCTGAGAGATTTTTGTTTAAGGCGAAAAACTCCTCGAAATGGGCGTAGTAATTTTAGGATTGAAGTTAACAAAACGCAAATTTTGTTGTGAATCTCGGCCTTAACAACATTTATTCCGAAACTTTTTTTAAACGAAGAATCTTCTAGAATCGAGCGTGGCAATTTTAAGACCGAAGCAAAGTGCGATTTCTTAAAGGAAATTCTTCTTATCGCAGAATTATTTAAATTGATTTATCGATTTTCTTCTGAGATTTCGTAAAAGCATCGATGTGTGCTCATTTTATTTCATTTTAGAAAATTCGCTAAAAAATCGGATAGGGAAATAATGAATTCTTTACAAATTCTTTAAGATTATTCTACTACTCAGAATACTCTGAAAACAAATGAATGTGTAGTATTTCCCTGTATTTGATTAGCCTTAGGGCATAAATTCCACTTTTCAAGCAGGTGGCAACCCTATTCAAAATATTTTCTAACTACACAACCTTATAAAGCCTCTTTTGTCTGATGCACATATTGTGATACATATTTTAGATAAATTTTTCCCTTAATTCAAGTGCCAAACCTCGTAGATATATATGTGTAGTTCAGAAATAAAGCCTTTTCGAACCCATTTCGATTGATATCCATCTTTAAATAATTCATTTGACTTATTAAATAATTGGAATTTAACCTCTTAAAATGGTGGCAATCCTCTTCAAAATCGTCAATAATTGTATGTACTTATCTTCAAAGTAAAGTTATCTTAAAACTCTTTCATATAACTTGGGTATAATGTAATTGCACTCGACTTTTCAAGCAAGTGGTAACCCTCTACTCTATATTTTCAAGCTACTATTTTTTTAGACCTCACCCATATGGTAATAAACACTCATATTTCAAATAACTAATATAATTTAATTAAAATTTAACTTGATTTTTTAAACAGGTGGCAACCCTCCAATATTTAGATAAGAAATACAATCTTTTCCAAAATATTGTATATAATAATTAATTTAAGTTTTTAAATAATTAGAACTTAGTTTTTTAAAGGTGGCAACTCTTTTCGAAAAAGGAAAATTTTTTCACATTTCAGCCCAAGTCCTTTAAAATCGACACGCAATTTTTGAAAATCGAACGAACGGTACGGATCTGACGACCTCTGGACAAAAAGTCCTTCGCGTATTGTACATGTACAGTGGTGAAAATATAAATAGGGAAGAGACATTTTAGCATTCTTTGACTTCGACAAAGTCTCATCAAAATTTTGAGCTTTTTAATTCGATTTTTTATGAACATTCTGAGTATGTAGTTTTATAGCCCATTAAATTTTAGTGCAAATTTTAAGTAGCTACAAATCTGTATACTCAAAAACTTTGTATGAACATTTGTTAAACTTCGTCGAATTTTTATAAATGTTCTACAAAGTTTGAAATTTTGATTTAGGTGTTTTTTTTTTTTTGTTTGAAACAAGCAAAATATCCAAAACTTAGAATTAAAGGTTTCTTCCCTATTTACATTCTCACCACCGTATGTACTAGAAAACTCTCTCTCAGTTTTACTAAAAAAAAATTTAAACAAATGACATAGATAAAACCACGTTTAGATAAAAAGTCTCAAATTTACAAATTTTCATCTAAAAATGTTTGATTTCGTACACGCTGTTCATTTAATACTTTGAGGCTCCATCTCATATGTCGCCTAAAAACAGCCGCTTAAGTGGTCCCACTAAAGTTACACTTCATTTTCATTTAAATTTTAACAACGTTTTTAACAAAATTTTCTAAGCCGAAATTAACTGCCTCTCATGTACATTTATACTTTTTCACTGAAACAACAAACTTAATTATACTTTAATTTTACAAAGCGCACAGCTCCACTTTAACTGAATTCTCCCACCACCGCTTCGACTTTCATTTAATATAACCTGAAAAAATTGTATGACGCCCATGGATATAAATCAATTACTATCACGCTACTTGAGCCAAATTACGCTCGCTCACACCACAGCTTGCGTTTTATTGACTACTCATGTTATTGGCGCCTACAAATATGCAAATTTCTTAACGTTATCCCGCGCTCAGCGAATTTAAATGAGCCAATGCAAATGATTGCCGATAAAGTATCCTCTTTGACAGTCACACTTTGTGCATTCTTTGTGCACTTGTAAGAAAAGCAAGTACAAAAGTTGTTGCCAAAGTGATGTAGTAAAATTAAATTGGCGCCAAAAATTATGCAAAACAAATTCGGCTTAAACGCTTAAGCTGACTCACAAACTTGACTGACTGACGGCGCGAGGCTCAAGCGCCTACACATAAACAACATCGGAAACTGAGCCAAATGCGGATTAAAGTGTTGGAAATGAAGATGGAAAAAAAAAACAAAATTGTGAAAGAAAACAAAATAAAAGTGTGATAAAATATGTACGCGTGTGTTTGTTGGTTGGTGCATAAAAAATAACTTACTTTTTGTGTCACACTTGAGTAGAAATAAATAAATACAAGCAAGCGCACCTACTCCACTCGAACCACCCGTTTTTGCCGCTGCTGCCAAGTTACTAATTTATACAAATGCTCAATCCAATTTACGCGTAGGTTCGCATGCCAACCTCCACAGCGGCTTTGATCACACCAAACAACCGCCTGCCGTTGATTATCTGCGCCAGTTTGCGTCAATTTCTCCTACTACATCTGCCTGGCATCTATTTGTTAGGTTTATCACTTCGAAGTTTCCTCTAAACGGAAAGCTATCTAGAATGCTTTTTTGTACTTTTTTTAGGTATCTGATATTTTTTCTCTTGCTCTTATACTTATTTGCCACCATACCCAAATATTAATGGCGCTACTCCTCCAACTGTTTATTTACTTTTGACGATTTGAACTTGATTCTTGTGCTTTGAAGTCGCAGCCGAAGAAAGGAAACTCAATTGCGAAAATCTAAAACCAGAATCGACATCGTAAATGTGGCAACTTGAGTAGCATTTAACACGCTAAGCACCTTTACATACATATTTTTATGTGAGTCCGTGTTCCGCCATGTCCTCCCAACGCAACCAAAATCACTTCCTATCCACCCACCAACAACTGATACTATTTACTTAAGCTGCAGAACATATACAAATATGTTCCAAGTATTCCTTTATTCTATGCAATTCATTTCTTTTTCGCTTTTTTGATTTTTCGTTTAAATTTCACTTGTCTTGTCCTTAGCCTTATCCTTGCTAGTCTCGCAAGCTGTAAGTTTTTCCCGAGTTTTTAAATACGAAATTAAGTTGAATAGTCGCAAGCGTTTGTATCTTGTCTCTGGCTGGGCAGTCACATTTGTATACTCACTGTCGCTTAGCGTCTGCCGGCTGTTGTCTGTCCTTGCATTTACTTTCGATACACTTTCAGGCATATTTGCGTATCTATTCATTCAACTGTGTGTTTTATTTCACAGGAAACGGAAATAGCATGGACTGCAGGAAATATCTATTTAAATTTAAAGCGTGCAGTAGCCGAGCTTGGAAGGCGATTTTGAGTACCAGAATTGGGGAAGGAATTAAAGCAGGAAAATGCATTTTGAGTGCATATCTTTTATATCGTTTTGCTAACTATTCGCTATTGCAAAAATTTAATTAAATCGACTAATCGATAATCTTTCAATCGAAAAAAAATTATTGCGGAAAAAACTGCTCATTTTCGACGTAAATTTCTTTTAATGAAATATCCAAAAATATACCACACTAGGCGACAAATGAAAGTGTACTCCTTGTTCTAATATAATACTGCCAATTATTTTCATGAAAAATTGTTTATGAAAATATAGTTCATTCTATAATATAAACCATATATCAAAATTTCAAGTTATACAAACGGCTAAAAAAGCGCATTGATTTTGAGCATTTTTTTTTTTGAAAACTGCTTTTGCGGTATTTTTAATATAACAATTGTAATTTACAAAAACTGGAGTTGATATTTTGGAATTTTGTCTCCCGCTATTTATTTCATAAGAAATAGGATGACCTTATATAAGTGCAAAAATCCGTCACCAAAAAAAAAATCCCAAAAATCAACGGGATTTTTTAGCCGTTTAAAACGCCGTTGCATTTCATTACACTGAAATAGAATGGGGCTACAAAACTGCACACTCGAAAGTTTTCTGGAAATTCCAAATAAAAAAAAAT
>NW_016157125.1:17728-27355 GCF_001687245.7 Rhagoletis zephyria | reverse complement strand
TTATTTTTTATTTTTATTTTATATTTTTATTTTTATTTTTTATTTTTATTTATGGACATCAAACTGAAGAGGTTTAGGAAAGTTTCCTGCCGAATATATTTTTTAGGAGGATTGCCACCGCTAGTATTCATATGTACGAAAGCAGTTTATGTTTTATAATTTCCTTCAGCATTTCGTTCAAACAAACCTAAAAGTACTTACAAGTACTTGCCTCATAAATATTTCCCTCTTTGCTCGCTGACATCACTTATGGCGGGGAAATTTCCTGCCCTTTCAAAACACTACCCCTTGAATTGAATTTTCCAGCAATCCAACAAACAACCGGCTTATCAGTCCTTCCAGCATGGAAAAACATCCCTATTCTCTTGCTACTCACCGTGTCATTACTCGCACGCTCATTTAAAACTCCTCTCATACACAGCACAACACAACTTAGGGAAATTTTCTCATATTACTTTCCCACTTCTTGTGCTTATCAACGGCAGCTAGCAGCCACCTTTACCTTGAAAACCGCATCTGCTCTGTGTAAGTGTAATGGAGCTAGTCGAGTGGCAAAGGTGGCTCGAAAAAATCAAATAGCTGCTCCTATACTACATTGTTTATCCTTTCGTAGAGCCATGCATACCAGCACACACATACATACGTACAAATGCACTTCTATTGCTGTGTATTTAGCATAGAGAGATTGCGTGGCATTGGCAGCAACAGCAGCAGCAGCAACAGCAGTCAAAGGAAGCCAAAGTGAGTCAAACCAAACCAAACCAAACCAAACCAAACCGGACGGCCAACCAACCAAGCAAGCAACCAACTAAACAGTTATCAAGTCAAGGCAACCTTACGCTGCTCACTAACAAATAAACCACCACCAGATGCACGCCAACACACGCGCATTGTATCCTGCAAGTTTGCGGCTATACATGCATGCGCTTGGAGCAAGCTACTTTTTTAAAGTTTTTTTTTTTTTAATGGAAATTGAAACACCAGTTGATTGTGCCACGATGCGGCCACTTGTGTTGATGTTGTAAGTATAATTTTTGTTGCTTTTCTTGTTGTAGTTGAAAATTGCATGTGCGGATATGGATACTCTGGTGAGTATATGTATCTAGATACTATGTGGTACTCGTAGCAAACTATGTAGCAAAGTGTTGCAGTAGAGTGTAAAGTTTGATCGACATATGTACATATGGGTGTGTGTGTGTGTGTGTGTGTATCCATACAGGTGTAGGCTCTGCGGTTATGCATGTGCCGTGGTGCCTATGTGGCAACGCTAGGCTAGGCTGTATAAATGCGTAGGTGAGCTGAGCTGTTGGTTTTTAGTTGCACTTATTCGTTGCTTGTTTGCCACTTTTTCCAGCTGGAGATTCTTACAACTGGCATAAGCTTTGCTCTAGCCGCCAAACCGATGACTAAGTGTAATGCTACTACTATTTCAGTGTAGTATGTATAGGCGAGATTTTTTGTACCACTTTTCCTAGCTTGTTTTAAGTGGGTTTTAGGAAAATAACAGCGCAGATACGCAAGTGTGCGTGCATGTATTTATACGGCGCTCAGGTATCTCGTTTGCTGTACAATGCAGTGTGTTGTTTTACACGCAGTGACTTGTTTTTGTTGGTCGATTTTGAAATTGAATTTTATGGCACAAAGAAAGTGGGCTCTGGTAAATTGAATGCTAATATTGAGTTACAACCTACATAGTGAGCTATTCGATGAATGCAAACTGTTTGTGTTGGTGCGAAAAATGTGGTAATTGGATTTTTATTTGTAACAGCCTTTAATTGGCGAAATTCAAAGAGGCTTGCCGTTCTTAGTTTCTAGTGGAATTGGATTTTTTTTTATAGCTTTACAATTTTTCCTAAAGTTTGATAAGAGAAAAATGTAACTAGTTATTTTGTTTTTGTAAAATCCGTTTCATTTATTGGCCTGGCATATCGTACGAAAAAGCTATACGTTGAATCTGTAAATTTCCGAAAAAAATTGGAAATTCCCGAATAAACTAAAACCGTAATAGATTTCGAAAGTATTCAGCAGACCTGAAAAAATTCCAATAAATTATGAAAAACCTAGACAAATCACGAAAAATTTCCAAAACCTTAGATACAATCGAAAACAAAAATAAAAAATGGAAAACTTTAATTATTTTTACAAATCCTAACAATGTACATATGTACAAATTTCGATAAATGTCGAAAAGTCTGCATAAAAGTTATAGCCAAATTTATTTAATTATTTCCAGCCGTAATCGACCGAAAAACGTATGCGAATTTTTTTCAAAATTGTCTTTCTCTCTGCATCAAAACAGGAAAAAAATTTGAAAAAATGCAATTTAAGTTTTTTGACGATTAGGACTAAATATTTTAGATCCCTAAATATGTATATCCTTTATTTATTTGCGTTTTGTGGTACATAGTATATTTCTTTCTCTCCAAAGAAAATTGAAACTCATTTCTTAAAATTTAATTCGCGTGAAAATGTTTCAATTTAATGCCGCATACTTCCGCTGTGACATCCTTGCTGCGGCACACGCTACAGTATATCAGCCTATCGCACGCATATCCGTCAGACGCCCACATTCTCACCTCCACTCTGCCGTAAGCTCCAATAGTCCTGTGTATACGTAGGCACGAGTATTCATAATGTATGCACATAAACGTGGCGTGTTAATTACATTAACAAGACGCTTATCGCACAGCAAAAATCATAATCAACGCTTGACAATCTCGTCTGCGAATGCAAAGCGGCATAGCACACAAAAAAGTGTTAGAGCGAACGAAACGACATATCAGGCAATATAAGTAAAAAGGAGACACACAGCGAAAGAGAGCGAGGTAGCCAAGTAGGCAAATGACACATAAGTATTTTTTTTTCGACGCTATTATACGCCTGTGGATATGCAATGCAATCGCATACAGGAAATAACTGAAATGCGAGCTTTTTATTATGAATGTGACGGGTATTACTTGGGCACATGTACGCCAGGGTCAATAGACGCTTGTGCATCACGTGCATTTATTTACACATACATGCCCACGAAACACGGTATGCGACAAAATACGAGAATGCTGGAGAAAACTGCGATAGTGAAATACTAAGTATTTGCTGATTTATGACAACTTGAAATGCAATCAAAATTGCATGTTAATTAGAGAGGCAGTGTTTCAGCGTTACCACCATCCCCCTGCTTAGTATGCTTTGTGATTATTATTTTATTATTTTTTTTTTTAAAGCCATGTGGAGTTATATAAATAAAATAGTTTCGACTCTAACTTAAACCTCTTTCTTTTAACACCCATATTGTAATATTGAGTTACTTATACTGAAATTTTCAAGCAGATGGCAACACTCTAAATTGCTTTTTTCCTAAACCGGATAGCAATTGCGAACAAACCTGCAGAAGAATTGAAACTGAAGCCCAAAGGTGCCACACTTCAAAAAATCTTATACTCGACTCCATATACTTTAAATGATCTGTAGCTAAGAGTATCCCTTGGAGATGATCTGCAGTGCCACCATGCACAATAGCACGACTCATCTGGACCCAAAAATAAAACAAAATTTAGCCCTCTATGCCGGCTGGAGCTTTGATGTTAACCAGCTATTTCTTCTTGTTTGACACTACAACCATTCGTCGACTTGGGCCGAGACCAAAAAGCTTCGCCAATAGCCTCTGTCCTATGTGAGGTTGTGCCATGTGTTCATCCCGAGCGCAGACAGGTCCTTCTGCAGCTGGTCCTTCGATTGTGTTCGTGAGCGCCCTTTCTGTCACTGTCCACTCATTTATGCCGAGTAGAAGGATCTTTTAAATGGAGTCTCGTCAGCCATGGGCACAACATGTCCAAGCCAGCGTTATATTTGTATGCGCTTAACTAAAACCTTCTCTTTTTTATTGAGAACTGTATACTATGCCTTAGAGAGAGAGAAATACCGCTCACTGATCAAACATTGTGTGACCACTTCAATAGTATGTTGCGGGGCCGCGGTGTTATTGGACGTCATGCATAAAAAGAGAGCTTATGCTCAGGCTCAGTTTTTCCACTGAAGGGGTGAGCTCAAGCTCAAAAATTTGTACTGAAAATCGAGTCGCAGCTTAAGCTCACTTTTTATGCATGAGGCCCAATGTCTTTCTCTGCAAGTGCTGGATGATGACAGCCACGATAGCCTAATCGAACCTAGGATCATTCTCGTGCGTATAATAGGTTGCTGTTGAGGGGTGTTGTTGTTATTGTTGTAACGGCTACTTAGGTCTACCTAGAAATGGATAGTCTCTCAATCGTTGTCATTAAGCTCAACTAACGAGAGGTCCAAAAAACGTGCTGTTTCGATGGTTTTAGACCAGAGGTGCGTTGGGTCAAGTGGGCATAAGAATAAGTGGTTGATGTCATATGGGGAATCTTCACGTACCGGACACACATTGGATACGTCGGGCCGTAATCTGGACAGATAAGAATTTCACCTACTACAATATCTAGACCGCAAGAGTTTCCAATTTTCACCGGCGGCTACAAAGTAACGTCTGTGCCGGTTCTGGTGTTGACTGCCAGAAACTCTTTTATGGAGATACTTCCAGACTGCTTAAAGGGTTTTTTAGGCTAAGATCAACGCACCTTCGTTGTAGAAAATCTAGCTAAGAGCAAGATGAACAAAGTGCTGCACCATTGATTAACCCGGAGCTTTCTGAGTCCTGATTTTAGTAGTGACGAATTGTATCAGTAAAGTTTGAAGACGTTAACTTAAGTCATTATTGTCCGAAGATTCACTCCGAAATCAGGCGAAGTTCGGTAAAACCTTAACAGTAAATCATCAATCGGTGGCTTCGTAAGCTACAACTCAAGGCTTAGTTAGTTAGTGCTTGGATGAAACAGAACAGGAGACACTGCGACCTCAAAGATCTTTTGCATATCTTAAAGAGAGAATGTCTAACCCAGTATGCCCAAAATACCTTCGCCTTCCCAAATGTATCCTAAAAGGTCCTTGGTAGGCGAATTCTTTCGCACAAAAGGTTTGACTATTACTGCTTCAGAATGTATTAATCTCTTCTGGCCAAAGCCGGACAATAAAAGAGCATATTTTCTAAAGTTTCATAGCCCTCAAGGCAGAACCGGAAATCTGAATATGTGAGATTAGCCTGATGATATTTCTATTTCATAAAATAGTATCATTTTTTGTTTAAAAGTGAGCCGAAGAGCCCAGCCTGTCTATGACTCCCACCACTCCCCATCACTTACAGCGTTGAAAGCGTACGCAACAGAGAATAATTTCGACCCCAAAAAGGCAGTAACCCATCCTTCTTGTGTCAACTCAGCGGCTTCAAACGCTTAAAGGGGATGTCCTATTGCAGCAACCATATCTGCCAGACGTTATTTCTTCCATCTACCGCTTCTTTCGGTCAAGACTCATGTCGAGTCTTTGATTGCTTGAAAAAACAATGGACTTTTTCAACACATAATCTGGTTGCTAATCGGGCCAGTTATAAGAAAAATATTTAATTATGCGATGTTAATAGCCATACCGGGTTTTTTACCCTATGTACATTAGACCCTACGTACATTAGCGAGGAATTTCAGCTCAATCGGTTCGGTTTTGAGTACTGTCAAATATTACAAAACTTGCATTACATATTTCTCTAATTCCACAGAGAGCGTAATNATTAAATAAGAAAAGCAATAAAAAGTAGGCAATTCCCCTTAAAATTCGAATGCTTAGTTAAGTTGAGTACAAGAAAGGGAAAGTAAAAAGGGGAGTTTGCAAGTTAATTAAATATATAATTAACATTCCAACCCCCCCTTCCCCCAAATCAGCTGCTGGAATGTGCTAAGTAAATTCCTGTAATTTTAGCGGTAAATGTACAACAATAAAATATAGTTCTAATGCAAATGGCAGTGCATAGTTTTAGGCTGATAACGTGTAGTACAAAATGTTCAAAATAATAGAAAACACTTCCGGCAGTATGGGTGTGTTTTCCAACTGCAATGCTTCAATGAATTCGAAACAGAACTTNAAATGACTGGCGTTCAACGACGCGTCTGTGCCGGTAATCAGAACGTTTTATCAAAGCATAAACCCACACCAACGACGTACATAGGTAGGTAGGACTAAAAGGGCCGAACACTGTCATGCAGTGATCATCCATATATGTACTACCAAAGCCAACTATGTTCATGTGTGTGTATGTGGTTGCTTGTGGACTGAAGTGGACATTTGCGATAACTAGCTGCCCTTAACCGAACAGAGACACGCTGTGAGCGCAACGGCAGATGGAAACGGCCGATAGGCGAATAAATACAAAACATAGCATAGGCGAAGCAGACCGAAAAAGCTGCCAATTTAAATTGGGCGGAATGGATGCCATCAAGTAGTATGCCAAAGCTATACTACTGCCCTGGACACTGGGAGTAATGTGTGATGCCCTACGCTGCGTCATCAACCTAATTCCTGCTATAATGTAAACAAAGCACTGTGAATTCCGTCCGATAATATGCTATGTTTGCCGTAAGCCAGTGTAACAGTTGAATAGAGACAGAAAAGATGAAATGCTAATGAATGGTGGATAGTACACCTTGACTAGGTACGTGAAAGGGAAAAGAGCGGCAAGACAGCAGAGCACGATAAACATAGTAGTCACTGCCAACACTAACACTGCTACAGACAACAAACGTAAGCCCTTCACTGCATTTGCAGTCTCATTGACAAGGTATGCCGCGCGCTAAAGCTGACCAGATTTTCGACCACTTTTCGGTGCTTTCTACTCGAAACTGTTACCATTAGCGCCGACTGTCAGTTGCTTTGATCACGTTTCCAAGCGAAATTCGCAACATTGTCTTGCTACATAGTACCACAACTTTGCATACTCTTCGGCGCTTTGCACATGACTACTTTGGCCGCTGGTAAATTGCTAAAAATTGGTAACAAGTTGCGAAGTAAAGTCAGGCAGTAGCCGAACATGTTTCGTATAATTCCTCATATGTATATTTGTGTATTCAGTGCGAACGGGATTGTACACCCTCAAGTATGCAATCACGTGTAGAGTACGTACGTACATATGTACTTAGCTAGTGTTAGTTACATTGCTTAACATGAACGCGGCATACAATCCGTTCAGCGACTACCTTTGATGCGCACGTACAACATGAAAAAGTAGCCGCCATTTGACATGGCTGTCAACCGCTGATGCAAACATCTTTTGCGCGTATTGGAAATGTCGGAAACCTGAGGACTGAAACTGACTTTAAAAGTAGTTCCGTAAAGTTTTACATAGTAAGAATAAAGTTTGGTTAGTGGCCGCCTACATCCATCCATGCCATATTTACTCAAATTTCAACTTCATCAGTGGCATTAATTGGTGGCTGACGTTTATTGCCGGCCGTGTTGGCTTCAAGTAGAGCCATCTTGCTGAAGTGCCACAGTAACAGAGAAATGAATGAGCAAGCATCTCGAAAAGACAAATGACTGGCGTTCAACGACGCGTCTGTGCCGGTAATCAGAACGTTTTATCAAAGCATAAACCCACACCAACGACGTACATAGGTAGGTAGGACTAAAAGGGCCGAACACTGTCATGCAGTGATCATCCATATATGTATGTACTACCAAAGCCAACTATGTTCATGTGTGTGTATGTGGTTGCTTGGGGACTGAAGTGGACATTTGCGATAACTAGCTGCCCTTAACCGAACAGAGACAAGCTGTGAGCGCAACGGCAGATGGAAACGGCCGATAGGCGAATAAATACAAAACATAGCATAGGCGAAGCAGACTAGAGGTATACGCCGCCGAGCCACGCCGCCGCCGCCGCCGTTTTTTGTCATTTCTCACGCGCCGCCGCCGAGTTACGTAAATATCGGCGCGGCGGCGGCGGCGGCGGCGTTCGGCGCCTAAGGAATTTGGTACAAAATTTTCATGATGTATGCACATTAAAATACATCGTTTGAAGGAACTAAATACTACTCGTATAAAGACACTATTTTACGAAAAGAGGATTAAATTTTTAAAGGAGTTATTTCGCATAATTTGGGCCACTGAACATTTCCAAAAAAACGTAACTCAGAAAAAACATAGGTAACACGTTATATTTTTCTATTTGGCACATTTTGGCACTTTTTTATCCTCAATATGGCACTTCATAGCTAAGTATAGTTGGAAGCCCTGTTCCCAAGTGGTGGTCAAATCCCAGGAGGCGTTTGCTCCCGCGCATCGCAATGTCTTCTACACAGGGTTAAAGTCCCCATTTTTCGTAAAAATAACTATTATTTTTCATTACATTCAGTTCTCCTTACAAAAATTCGGCGCTTAATATTTTAGTGGATATTTTAGCTACCTATAAGTGGCCAGAAAGGCCCGTTCTGGTGGAAGTTGACCAAACCTTGTTTTCAATATACATATGACCCGCAAAGAATCGTAACAACTCCGTAATTTAACATAACGGATGATAAGATTATTGCAAAAAAAATTTGATAGCGACATAAATTACCCCAATAACTTAACATTTTAAATTTTTTTATTTCTTTAAATTTCAGTAGTATACATATACGGATTTGTAGAGAACATAGAGGTGTATTTATTTATATACGTCGGACTTTCTTCTGTTTGCCCATCCATCAGCAGCAGACACTCAACATTTTAATTCAAGTAGAAAGTAACGTAATTTTAATTTAAAACTAATTCAATGAATTAATTAAATACAATTACAATCTGAATTGGCATGGCCAATGCCTAACGCTGACGAGATGACGTGATAAGATTAGTAGCTTTATGTCTCTTTTGAATCTACCTAATGGGCAGTAGCGCCGGCGTTTTCAGACGCGCCGGCGTCGCCGCCGCCGCCGATTCTTTTTCAAGTTGACCACGCCGCCGCCGCAAAGCCTGTCGGCGTAAACCTCTAAAGCAGACCGAAAAAGCTGCCAATTTAAATTGGGCGGAATGGATGCCAGCAAGTAGTATGCCAAAGCTATACTACTGCCCTGGACACTGGGAGTAATGTGTGATGCCCTACGCTGCGTCATCAACCTAATTCCTGCTATAATGTAAACAAAGCACTGTGAATTCCGTCCGATAATATGCTATGTTTGCCGTAAGCCAGTGTAACAGTTGAATAGAGACAGAAAAGATGAAATGCTAATGAATGGTGGATAGTACACCTTGACTAGGTACGTGAAAGGGAAAGGGAAAAGAGCGGCAAGACAGCAGAGCACGATAAACATAGTAGTCACTGCCAACACTAACACTGTTACAGACAACAAACGTAAGCCCTTCACTGCATTTGCAGTCTCATTGACAAGGTATGCCGCGCGTTAAAGCTGACCAGATTTTCGACCACTTTTCGGTGCTTTCTACTCGAAACTGTTACCATTAGCGCCGACTGTCAGTTGCTTTGATCACGTTTCCAAGCGAAATTCGCAACATTGTCTTGCTACATAGTACCACAACTTTGCATACTTTTCGGCGCTTTTCACATGACTACTTTGGCCGCTGGTAAATTGCTAAAAATTGGTAACACGTTGCGAAGTAAAGTCAGGCAGTAGCTGAACATGTTTCGTATATTTCCTCATATGTATATTTGTGTATTCAGTGCGAACGGGATTGTACACCCTCAAATATGCAATCACGTGTGGAGTACATATTTATGTACTTAGT
>NW_016157125.1:0-17305 GCF_001687245.7 Rhagoletis zephyria | reverse complement strand
TAGTGTTAGTTACATTGCTTAACATGAACGCGGCATACAATCCGTTCAGCGACTACCTTTGATGCGCACGTACAACATGAAAAAGTAGCCGCCATTTGACATGGCTGTCAACCGCTGATGCAAACATCTTTTGCGCGTATTGGAAATGTCGGGAACCTGAGGACTGAAACTGACTTTAAAAGTAGTTCCGTAAAGTTTTACATAGTAAGAATAAAGTTTGGTTAGTGGCCGACCAGAGAGAAAACCAGTCGTATGTATGATTAGCCCTATCCGGGTAGCCGGTTAAAAATAACCCACTACCCGCGTACCCGAATAAATAAAACCTCTTACCCGCTACCTAGGTACCCGAATGAATATTAGTAAAAAGTATATCCAGGTACCCGTGTAAGGATAACTCACTACCCGGGTCCCGACAAATTAACCCGCTATTAAAGTGCCCGGATAAAGATGACCACCTAGCTGGGTACCCGCATAAAAGTAACCATCTATCCGAATGCCCGAAGAAAAAAACATCTATCCGGGTACCCGGATAAAGATAACCGCCAACCCGGGTGCTCGGGTAAAAATAACCCTATATCCGAGAGAAACCTTTGTGTGACTGCGCAATATGTTAAGTATCAGAGAAAAACCAATATGGTTTTTCGGTAAAACTGGTTTCCGAGTCCTGATTCTTACGACCACGGCTGAGAAGTCAGCCATTTTCGGAGTAAGTTGGAACTCAATTTCTTTGTGCTCAAATTCCTAGTTATCAGAGGTGAAGTCTTTTAACCAAAAATTTATTAAACTATTTATTCATCAGTCAATTAACTTTTTCTTGAATGACGGCTTTCTCCACTTGGAAACCGATACGGTGATTGGGAAGCCTAATTGAAGTTNCAAATTCCTAGTTATCAGAGGTGAAGTCTTTTAACCAAAAATTTATTAAACTATTTATTCATCAGTCAATTAACTTTTTCTTGAATGACGGCTTTCTCCACTTGGAAAACGATACGGTGATTGGGAAGCCTAATTGGAGGTTTTTTTCTGAAAACATTTCCAGTCACTTTACAATTAAACTTTGAACCATTCGTTCCGAGGTTTACTTGGTACTGTTCCTACAAATTTCATTCTATTCACTTATCTTTTGAGGGATTGTGCTTGGAGTAGACTAAATCGAGTTTCAACTTTTGTGTGCAGTAGATAGTCCTAGCAGGATTGAACTTAAAGGGATGTGGGATTTAAACAGATTTCATTCAAATAAATAAATACAGTTTGGCTACCATTCCAAAGAAGCATTACATAGTCGCAATTAGCACAACGTCTTCAAAAGAGTTACAACCCCTGCTTTGTTACTGATAATGTAAATTCAATAATTCTTCCCACATTTCCATTTTTTCATAAGCCACATCTATTCAATCAGACTTAAAAATTTTCAAATGTATTAATCTATAGAAGTCTCATTGAAATGGTAAACCTACATACATATATTCGCTCGATTCTAACTCAGTTCCAACACTTTTCCTTTCACTCAGAGTCACCTCCTTTCTGCCATAGTTGTTGTTGGTGTTTGTGCTTTAAATGCTTCATTTGATGTCGCGCCAGTTTTAATCACTGCGAAAGTCCAAACAACTCAGACCGCTGCAGCGTGCAANTTTTTCATAAGCCACATCTATTCAATCAGACTTAAAAATTTTCAAATGTACTAATCTATAGAAGTCTCATTGAAATGGTAGACCTACATACATAAATACATACATATATTCGCTGGAATTTAACTCAGTTCCAACACTTTTCCTTTCACTCACAGTCACCTCCTTTCTGCCACAGTTGTTGTTGGTGTTTGTGCTTTAAATGCTTCATTTGATGTCGCGCCAGTTTTAATCTCTGCGAAAGTCCAAACAACTCAGACCGCTGCAGCGTGCAGCTTTGGCTCCGCTGAACACAAAAGCCACGTTTGCCATGGGCGCTCTGACCACCAATGCCACAAGTGACATTGTGCAACAGAAAGCTTCGGACCTCAGACGCGCCACAACAGTTCACTCCAACTCTGTTGTCCGCTACAGGACGATCAGCTGAACAAGCGACCAGCGCGATACCTCAGCGCCAAGCTCAGCTTATGTACATACGTACATGTGTAGGTATGTATATCAAGCAGCCAACCAACCACGCCTAGCAAGCTTGGAGGCGCACCAGTCAGCTAAGCTGTCAACTAGCCAGACCACCAGCCTGTCAGTCATTTGTTGAGAGCTCCTGCGGCGCATAAGCCCAAAATTGTTGCATATTTCTGACACGAGCTATTGCACAAGAGGGCACACACTCCCCCTCAAGCACATATTACAAACACATACAAACGCACACATGTAAAAAATGCCCAAACAGCCACTCTGTGCACGGAGCGGCATAAATATGTACTTTGCATACCTTTAGGCGTGCGAGCATATACATATATGTATGTATATGTACATTTGCTATGTAGCAGTGCCGAGTGGCCTATGCTAATTTTGGCGCATGTGTGGGTAAACGAATGAATAATTGATTTCATTTCAATGACATTGTGGCTATTGCATTGCTGTCTGTGTTTGCCTGTGGCATTGCTTTTTGTCAACTGCTACATATCTGCCTGACCTCTCTCCAATGCGTTTACTATCATATTTGTTGTAGCTTATGGATGTATGTACATATGTATGTGTGTATTGTGCATTGTCTCGCCTTCATTCGTCATGCAATGCATCAGGTGTTTTTTTTTTGTTTTTTTTTTGGTTTCTTATTTTTATTTGTCAGCTCTGACACTCGACCGTTCATCACAACTATACGCCCAACTCATTTGCTATGGTTGACTTGTCAAATTGTCGTTGGGCGACTGCCACTCACTCACTCACTCACACTCGAGCCACTTTTTATGCGCTGTCCATCTGTTTGGCTTCCCAAATCGAAAATTGTGTTATCATCAGTCTACAAAGTAAATCGCTGTATGGGTTTTTTATCGGCGCTGTTGCTGCGCTTGGCCTACATTCTCACTCCCAGTGCGCTTCAAAGTATGCAACATTTTATGTGACAGTTGCATTTTCATTGCTCTGACGCTTGTATTTATTTGTTTGTTTGTTTATTTCGATTTCGATTGCATAATTCGCTTTCGCCTTATGTGCCTTTTGTGTGCATTCAAATTGCCATCGCTTTCGTTCCTCCGGCATCTTTTGTATCTCCATTCCTTCCGCTTGCTTGCAATTATTTTCGCTTCTTATCGGCTTATTTGTGTGCGAGCACGTTTGGATTTACTGCTATTCATCCTTTAATTTATTTTCGCATCATTCATTCATGCTCTCACCTCACCTCCCGCCACGTTGGTTTAGTCCGCGCCTCGTCCGCTTCCGTTTCACCTTTTTTAAGCATTTAAAATCCTAGCAACAGCTTTGTGTTGCATTTACCGTTATGCGCTGTTTTATCACTACTCCTGTTTTTGTTGTTGTTGTTGTTACTTATGCTGTTGCCAAGGTTTAATCTTTTGTACTGTCATATGCTTTCACTCTCCCACCCATCTCTACTTGCATCCTCATACTAGGGTGTACGTTTTCATGCCCTCTACAGTGGTGTTGCTGCTTTTGTGCTTCGTATTGTTGCTATGACAAAATTTATTTATCCGTTGTCATTTTCGCTGCTTTCTACTTGCACATTACATACTATAAAGACATACATACATGCAAACTTGCAGTTCTTATTATTAAGTATTGCGTCGTTGAGTATCTCTACTTTGGCATTCATTCAATCGTCTTTGTTTTTGTACAAATCCGCAGCTGAGNACTTGCACATTACATACTATAAAGACATACATACATGCAAACTTGCAGTTGTTATTATTAAGTATTGCGTCGTTGAGTATCTCTACTTTGGCATTCATTCAATCGTCTTTGTTGTTGTACAAATCCGCAGCTGATTTCTACGCAAATGCTTCTACAGCCATTTATAATTTTAATGAGCAGAATATTTGCGTAAAACTATTTGATAAATTGGCTAGTATCTTGCCATTATTTTGTGGTAATCTTTCTGGTAAATGTTTGTTCACTTTTCCTTTTGCTTAGAAGCAAGCCCAGAGCATAAGCTTTTAATTTTCTACGAATTTTGAATAATTACTAAGTACTCGACTGTATTTTTTAAACAACTTTTACTAACTGTAAGCAGCATTTATTAGTGGAAGCGACATATTTATTAGGGTCATTCATGCATGCGGTTATGAGGAACATAAAACATTAATGTATGTAAGTCTCCCTTCTGTTGGCGATGGGGCACAAGTGGTGCCATATCAATCGCATGAACTGAAAGTGGTTCGGTATCACTTACCCCTCTAATCTTAACGCATTATCATCTACCGTTCATCTATATTTATCCTATCCTAGCATGGTATGTCGGCTTTACCTAGAGCGAACCACCCCTTCCAAGCATGCTTACTTGTGTGAACAAATATGAGCAAACACAAAAAAAAAAAACAAGTAGCGAAAGTGCTGTCTTCGGCTGTGACGAAGGGTTCAAACCTTTCTTGAATATAAGAAAATTTACTTTTTACTTAGCTCACGCAATTCATAATATTGTCACTTTAAGCAACTATCTGATTTTCAGGGCAACCATTACCCCAGACAAAGCTTTAAAGGGCAGGGAATGTGCCTTTTATTCTTTACAAGAGTGTGGCATTTTTAAAAATGAACAAAAAATTTTCTGACCACTTGCCTTTGTTTTAGAATCGAACACGCAAAGAGAAAGGGCAATCAAACGGCTACATTTTTTCTTAGAAACGAAGTACGGCCCTGCAAACCATTTTTCTAGATGAGGTCATTTTCGCAAGATATTTTCATTTTCAGTTTCCATTGTGAATGAAAAACAAGTAAGAAAGTGTAAGTTTGGGCGGAGCCGAACATTAAATACCCGGCGCAAGTATTAAATATGTATATGACTTTCACTTTTCCGAAAGCTACCGCTACATGGTAAGCCGGGGTGTATCAATTTTGAGTAAATTTCGAAATATTGCAGTTTCAAGCATATAAGCCATAACCATACTGAGTTTGGTAAAAATTGGTTGAACGGTTACCGAGATACATACATATATGTATGTGATCATAAGTGGGCGGTGCTACGCCCATTTTCCAAACTTTTATCATAAACGTATTTCTTGGTAAAAAATTGTTGCAAGCATCAATTTTGAATATCGAAAATCGAAAATTTCGTATTACTCTAAATTACCGTTATGTGAGATGTGGGCGTGGTTATTATCCGATTGTACAAATTTTCGGCCATTTGGCATGCTGTAGCTTCTTAAGAAACCTTCAGATTGAACATTTTGAATATTATTGACTTGTTTTACTAGGGTTACCACCCGATTAAAAATTAAATTCAATTAAGTTAAATGAATTACTGCAATATGGGTGTTCGAAATGTTCTCGAAATGTTTTTGAAAAGCTCTGTTTAAAAAATTAAATTCTACTTGAAGTAAGGGAATTAAACAATTGAGATATGTATCACAATATGGGTATCAGACCAAAGGGGTTTAATAAGAGTTTAGATGGAAAATATTCTAGATAGGATTGCCACCTGTTTTAAAAGTCGAATTTAAATTAATTATATTCAAATTAAAGTGTCAGGCGTAAGAGTGTTTAGAAATGTTCAGCTTGAACATATAGAATCTTCTGAGGCATTTGAAGAGGGTTACTACTTATTTTAAAACTATATTCAAATACAATTATATTATAAGTTAAATGAGTTCTTAGAATATAGGTATTAATCGAATGTCTTGAAAAGGCTTTATTTCTAAGCTATATATGCATAGCAGGGTTTCCGCAGATTTGGGTAATTTGAATTAGGTGGGACGAAAAAGGTTTACGAAGATTGCCACCTGTTTCGTTAAATTTAAACTATTTAATACTTTGAAGGATTATTACAATGCGATTATCGGTGGAAATGTAGGAGGGTGGCCACCTGTTTAAAGGGGATAAGTCAATTAAAAATGTATCTAAGAAAGTTTTAGTTTGAAAATATTTTGAAGTGGGATACAAAATTTAAAAATCTTTCAATGTTTTTGGCTGAGATTAAATATGCTGAGTTTTATTGAAATAAATTACACCCAATTTAGCACGCAGAAATTTCATATGAACACTCAGCGAAGCGGGTGAGAGCAATCTAGTAACTTATAAAAGTTACCATTCTCAAAATAATTTAAAAATACAATTTTAAATAGATTTTTCACTCAGTTTTTTCATACCAACTGCCCATACTCGTTTAACAAGTCTGCAGACACATCTGCTTGTATGAGATATCGGCAGTGATGTGACGAGCTTGATGAAGTTTGATGAAAAGCCTACAACATAAATTGAACAAAACTCAGATTCGATACGAAAAACGGAAATTCAACAAGAGTGAATTAGCTGAGGAAAGGGCAAATTGTCTATATTTACCTGACCAAAAGCACGTACATACATATGTACAAACATACTTACATGACGACATAAGCGCAAATAAACACAGACAGCTTACTACCTCGTATACGTATTAAATATGTTTGTGCATGTGTGTAGCCAAAACACACTGACTCATCCTTTAAATCACATACTTACCCATTGGAGTGCGAGTGTTTGTACTACATATGCGCAGTATATTGTCGCAGCATGATGGAGTCTATTAGTTCATTGAGCATCGAAAAAGCGTAGAACATTGAAGTGGGATTTTAGGCGCTCTGGTGCACCTTTTTGCACACCAGCAGACAAGTAATCGAACAGGTAAGCGGCCAGACAATAGGGGCTTACATACTTGCACGCGCACACAAGTACGTGACTTAACACCAGTGTACATACATACATAGACGCATACATAAATACCATAATACGTATGTATGTATGCGTGTGTGTGATTGTGATTCTGTTGTCTATTTAGTCCATGACTAAAATCTCCAACCACTTAGACTATATCAGCTTATCAACATCGCCAGAGCAACAACTCAATTTTCCACAGCATGTTTCTCTTTTCCTCTTCTCGCTTTCTTCTTCTTCCACCTCTTCTAGATGCTTTCAATTGTGTTATCTACTTTTAGGTAGCAGCCAGAGATCTGACTTGTTACAAAAAAGTTTCGAGAGCATAAAAATTGCAGCTATAGAAGCGGTAGAGAAAATATACCGTATGTAGTCACATACATACATACATAGCTGTCGCTAGTGAAGTAGGCGTTGTATTTGTAAACTACCTAGACCTAAATGGGCCAACAAAAAAGCATTGCGTGCTTTCAGGCGTAAAGTGTTTGATTATAGTCGTTTATTGTTTGGCAATTGTGGAAAGACAGCGCTTGCTGTGATTATTGGTAGAACAACATCAGATGCGCATAGTTGCTTAGCGACGACAATNTTTAGTCCATGACTAAAATCTCCAACCACTTAGACTATATCAGCTTATCAACATCGCCAGAGCAACAACTCAATTTTCCACAGCATGTTTCTCTTTTCCTCTTCTCGCTTTCTTCTTCTTCCACCTCTTCTAGATGCTTTCAATTGTGTTATCTACTTTTAGGTAGCAGCCAGAGATCTGACTTGTTACAAAAAAGTTTCGAGAGCATAAAAATTGCAGCTATAGAAGCGGTAGAGAAAATATACCGTATGTAGTCACATACATACATACATAGCTGTCGCTAGTGAAGTAGGCGTTGTATTTGTAAACTACCTAGACCTAAATGGGCCAACAAAAAAGCATTGCGTGCTTTCAGGCGTAAAGTGTTTGATTATAGTCGTTTATTGTTTGGCAATTGTGGGAAGACAGCGCTTGCTGTGATTATTGGTAGAACAACATCAGATGCGCATAGTTGCTTAGCGACGACAATGATTGCGATATGTAGATTATGTAGGCATTTACAAAATATATATATATATATATATAGCTACTTCTCAATCATAGACAAATGCTTTGATTTTGACTTTTCATTCGTAAAAGGAATAAAATTTTTAACTAAATTAGTGCTGCAATAAGATTTCAGAATTACGGAGCAATTAACTTAAAGATGGGCATAAATTTATATTTAAATTATTTAGCAACCCATTCTTTTCACTACTTTCTCCTTCACCTTATCTGACGGCTTAGTTATCCCAGCTGGCAGGCGCTGACCTTACCACTCATTTGAATCGCTTTAAAACGCATTCATCACATTTTATCACCAGCTCTTCCCTAGCAATTAATCGTATTCATGCTCCCCACAGCCTAATCTATGCCCTTTTACACTCCGATTTCAGTCTAAAATTCGGCTTTTGTTCAGACGCATTTGGTTCCTCAAGAGCAGCTAATTTGTGGGTGCTCATCCATTTAACGGTATTTTGCGTGCATACCAAATAATTAATTGGCAGCCTTTATACCCCACCCTTCAACGCACAACCCCCCCTGCAAATCACTGTGGGACGGCTCAATTAACAACAAAGCCTCTCCTTCTTGCCGCTGTTTACCGCTGCATACTTTTGACTGTTCAATTTAATCACTGTATACAATGAACGAGGCATACTCTGAGGCAATTGCGGCATCCTTTTGATGTTCGGTTCAAATTATAAAACAACAAAAACGTTGCTGAAAGGAATGAGGAACAAGGAAATCTCTGTTATGCAGGCTTTGACTGGAGATAGAGTGTCACGGTGTGGTAGCATACTTTGAGGCGTTATGTAATTTAACAAATAGCTGTCGAACACTGAAAGGGCACTGACGACGGAAGAATGGAAATTTGCATAAGCATGTGAGAGGTGCTAAAGTTATGATAATTATTTCAAAATGTCAAAAATCTACAAATAAGTATGTATGCGACACACATTTTTCAAAACTCTAAAAAAAATATATATATATATTTGGCGCTCACATATCGATGGCTGAGTGGAATATCGACCCATCTCGACAGCCGGTTAAAAAACATTCTATCTAAGAAAATGTCTCAAGATCGCCCTACTTCAGAATTTGGCTGAAGAAGGCCGTATATCAGAATTGAAGAACGCCCCATCTTAGAGATACACTTGAAAGTTTGCCATTGCCTCATCCACCGAATCGTAGTCGGCACATTTAACCACTCGGCTACGGCGGTCGTATATTTATACTAACCACGTTTACAGTTCATGTTTCCTCTAGATGCGTCCTGAGAAATAGTTTTCTGGCTTTTCTAAAATTAAAAAAATTGTATTTAATACCCTTTCGGTGATAGTAGTTTTCATAACGATAACCATAACCGCAACCATACCCAAATCGTAACCATAACCAAACCACAACCATAACGGTAACCAAAAATGTCACCAAAACAATTACCATAACCAAAACCATAATTATCAAGCTAGCCATAATCAAATCCAACCCAACTATACCCAAAAGCTATACTACAACTATAACTAGAGGTATAATCATAACATATTCATACCCACTATCATTACAATTTCCATTACGGTTACCATTACCATTAATTTCATTTTCATTACTATTACTATTTTCATAATCATTACCATTATCATTACCATTGAAGTTTCATATTGCAAGTCTATCGTAGGAGAACTGAAAGCCAAGACACCTTGGGTTATTCTGGCACAAAAGTCTTACAAAAAAGTTTCTTTGCCATCTTTGATGGTGAAAAGCTCTTTTGACAGAAAGCACTTACTGCACGTCTATACCTGCTATGGGCGCTCGCATACGAACTGTCAGTTTTATCGCATGCGAAATCTTATTGCAGGGAAATTTTTGTACGTGGGCATTTGATCGCATACCATTGCAGTGCGAATTTGTTGTAAGTTTTTTATAAATGTTGCGAAAATTTTATTTCATTTATTTGGTTGTGTCTGAACAACGTTTCTCCGAATAACACCGCTTCTTTCCTACTCGGAATCAAAGCAAATACGAAAAAGCAGTGGCTAAACGCATAGTTAGGTATGCGATAAATGGTATGAGATATCTCTTACTTTATATCGTATACTTTCTGCGATGAACGGTCTACACCTGCGATATATCTCTTACGTATGCGAGCGCCCATAGCAGGTATAGACGTGCAGTTAAGGTTATTCCAAATCCAGGTGTATTATCACTTTGCTCGCGCTGCTTCAAAAGTCCCAATGGCCGAGTGAGCACTGGCGTGCGATTCGAGTGTTTCGTGGTTCGAATTATCAGGGAGCGGAATTTTTGTTTCTTTTTAATTTAATTATTTTTTTACTTAATTTTCTTTTAATTTTAAAATTTAATTTTTTTTTTTAGATAAATATGTATAATTTTAATTTCATTGAATTTTTAGAAACCTATTTTGTGTTTTCTTCTTTTTTGATTTTTTTCTTTTTGAATTTAATTTTCGTTTATTTTTTAGATTTATATATTATATTTGAATTACATTTAACTTTAGGGAATTTACTTTTTTCATTCTTTTAATAAAATTTGTTGTATTTTTTATGTATTTTTAGATTGTTTTAAAGAGAAAAATATTCGTGATGTTTTATTTGATTTAGTTTTAAAAATTTACTTTTTTCTTTTAACTTAGTTTTCAGTTTTTTTTCTTTTAATTTTTAGTTTATTTTAACAGGAAAAATATTTGTTTTTTAATTTCATTTAGTTTTAGGAGCTTATTTTTTCTTTCTTTTAATTTGATTTATTATTTTTTATTTCTTTAAAGACCTTAAAAAATTCGTGGGAATGTTTTTTGAATTCTTTTTTTTTTGTATGTTACCGAATAACTTTGGACCACGCAACCGTTGTTTTTTTTTATCGGAAAAGTGGTATCTGAAGGACGATTGTAATAAAAATTGCTTGTTTTATTTTTATTTTTATGTAGTTTGTATTGTTTTCAAAACTTTTTGCTACAAGGCAAGCAGAATAACTCTAAGGCCTCATCGTTAGCATATCTTTCATTTAGCCCTTCGAAAGACAGAAATGATCCTTCAAGATGGTGTGATGAGTTCAAAGACAGTTATGCTAGTATTGCCCTGTTAATCATATCTCACTAGCATATCAAAAATCCAGCATTTTCTATAGCTGATTTAGTGAATTGAATAAAATTTCACGAGCTAAGCAAAAATTAGCAATTTATCTCAATTTCTTCAATTTCCTGCTGATATCACTATTTTCTGCACTAACGTACCATAATGTGCAGGAGCAATGCTTAGGAAGCCAAGTGCGGGCGCAAATCACTGTCACATATTTTTTCGGTAAATTACTGCCCACGCCGGCACGCGCGCAGCACTAACCAAGTCAACCGAAAATTCACCAAAGGAGAGGAGGAAAAAACCAAAAAAAAAGGATTCAATTCAAACGTGGTTGCCGACCATTAGAACTGGATGTCGTGTGCTCGAAAAATCAGATACTCGGACACGTACGTTGACCACACCGATGCGGCACAGGAGGAGCAACAAGACAAGATGGACACAAAAAGGAAGCAAAGCAAACTGATAAATTTAAAAGGCACGCCCACATAAAATGAAGAAAACACGCAAACACAAGAAAATGAGTGCGGATCAGAGAAAATCACGTACAATGTAGGTACGAAAAAAATAGAAAAAAAAAGATGAAAATAATTTTTTTTTTTGTTGTGAAAGGATAACCAAAATGTCGTTTGTACTTAAAAATCAACACACACACACACACACATAATAAATACAAAAGTGTGCGCAACAAAAAATCGCATCGAGCAATGGCATGCTGAAGGAGAGCGAGTTCTCCAAATTCTCTGCAAGGCTACATTTTCGCATTCACTTGCGAGTTAATTAAGTTCGGCGCGCAACGAAATTGCGAACTTCATTCACATAGGAAGCAAAAAAATAAATGTAAAGCTATGGCATTTTTTCTTTAAAGCTATTCAACTGCAGTCGATAAACACCCATTGACAGCCACTACTACTACCAATACAAGCGCAAGAATGCAAAAAAAAAAATGAAATGTGACTCGTGCACCTGCGGTGAAATTTACTGACTTGCCACAAATGAATGTGCAACTGGTGCCATCGACTTCAATCACCAACAGAGGACCCATTGTAAATTGCATTTCGCAGTGAATAATGTACAACTCTTTTCATTTACGTTGGGTATTTTTTTTTTTTGCATGAGTACTGAGTACTTTTCTCAATTTGGTCGTAATAAAATCAGACGAGTGAGTTGTAAGTACAACCAAGCACGCACCTGCCACATTATTCAACACTCGAGCATTACGAGCGTTGTGCAATGGGAATGGTGTTGCATTGAGTTGATGCTTGAGAAGTCAATGTTTATGTAGTTACATATTTACATACATACATACATACATGCATACATATGAACATGCTTATAAGTACATTTAATTTACCGCCTGTGGCACTTCAGTTGCTTGCCTGCTGGTGACAGTTTCGGCAATGACTTCGATTACTCGCCAAATTACAAACCCACAATTGTAGTGCCAACTATGTAAAAGGAGTACTAAAGTGGAAGTCTATAGAGCGCCGGCGCAGTACTTTCTTTCAGTTTTAATTAATTGCTGATAGTTGTACAAAAGCGCTTGAGGTTAGGCAATTGTTGAGTGATAAAAAAGGAAAATGCATACATACATACGGACTTGAGTTGAAAAAATTGTGTTTTTACTTCGCTGCCAATAATTAGTTTTTCACACAAATTTACTTAGTTAGCCACATTCCATTATAGTTGATGATGGCACGCATTTAGTCCTTTTGGCTTTCTCAAAAAACATCTAATTGAAATGAGTGAAAGATCAATTCAATTACCGAGTGAAAGCATGTAGTTGAATACTTAATTAAGCCAAATTTTTGGTGTTGCTTAAGAGGATTTACTCGGTTTATCAGCTCATAATTCTTTAAAGCTGTTTAACCGCAGAACTGTACAGTGAAAACAATAAAAAAATATAGTTAAGTTTTAAATTAGATTATTTTGATATTTTACCTTTTTTTGTACCGAATTTTCCTTAAATAAATTGATTTTGCAAGGCAATTCTGGCAACTATCTTGACAGCTCTTTACTACCTTTCGAAAGACTAATTGAAAGATCTGCTAACGAAGAGGTCTTGTGTTCGCCTTCTGTTTGCCTTTTAGCAATCAGTTTTTTTTTTTTTCAATTAAATTAAATTAAAGAAACATATCTGTGCCGTTAAATTAAGGTAGCCCAAGTCCGGATGGGCCCTTTTCCCTTTAAAGAAACATTTCATTGAATTCCTGATCAATATTTTAACGTTTAACTAGCCATAGGTTTAGTTCAAGATGCCCTTTTAATGGAAGCTCAATAAAAATAGAAAAAATTTCAAAGAAAACTGATTATTTTTTAATTCGAAGTCAGACCTTCTAAAGTCGCTTAAGCTACTTTAATTGAACGGCACAGATATATATTTCTCATTTTAAAACAATCAAAAATATCAAATAAAATGAAATTCAATTAAAAAAGAAAATAAAGCAAAAATAAATAATAAATATATTTAAAAATTAAATGAAATTAAATTAAATTGTTTGTCTTCTTAAAACAATAAAATCTTAAAATTAAATTAGAAAAAGAAAAAAGTTAAACCAAATAAGAAGAAAATAGTACATACTTAAAAATTATACATAAAAAAAATATTTTTATTTTTAAAATAAAGCCTTAAAAACTAAAAGAAAATTAACTTAAAAAAAGACAAAAAATAAAATCATAAAAATAAAATAAGACCTTAAGGATTAAATCAAATAAAAAATATAATTTTTTTTTTTAAACAATAGAATCTACAAATTTGAGAAAAAAAACAAATTGAATATTAAATAAAGAAAAAAATAATGAAATAAATTTCTTAAAATCAAAAGAAATTAAAAAAATATTTTTATTTTTTGAACTTCAAAATCTAAAAATTAATTTAAATAAGAAAAAATAAATGGAATTTAAAAAAAAAAACATCTAAACAATAAAATAAAATTAAATAAAAAATATATATAAAATAACTTTCTAAAAATTAAATGAAATTAGATTTTTTTATTTTAAACAGAAAAATTGTGTATTTTTAATCTAAAAATTAAAAGAAAATTATTAAATTAAAAAAGAAAAAAAAAATCAATTAAGTTTCTTTTAATTTCTAGATTTCTTTATTTTAAACAGAAAAAATTTGTAGTTTTTAATTTCATTTAATTTTTAGAAAGTTATTTATATATTTTTTTAATTCAATTTTAGTTTATTGTTTAGATGTGTTTTTTTATTGTCTGTCTTACGAAATATTTTTTACTGTCTTAGCCGAAATTGTCCTGTTAGTATAACACCTTAATCACGAAGAAGTTTTCTCAATGAGCCAAATGTATTTTATTACATTTGTTGGGAATTAAAAGGTTCCGAAAACCTGTAAGAGATTCAAAAAAAAATTTATATTTCAAATTCCAAATTTTGATGATACCCCCAACTGTTTGTAAACTATGTGAATGCTTGAGACAGTGAGTCAGTGCTCAAAAAAGCCGTATGATATTCGAGTGTCTATGCAACGGAAAAAATAGAAAATTTATCCACACTTAGTATCGGCTAGAAGATCCTTGACGCATTTGCAATAAATATGTACGCAGATATTCCAACATTTACCTAACACTCGGGATATAGGCCCGAAGAATTTCCAGCTACGCTTTTTTCTTAAATTCGAATTGAATTCAAGCCTAATTACTTAAAAATGAGTGGAAAGGAGCTCCAAAAGTCATTAATAGTCTATGGATCACCAAAAAGAGCAAATGACGGAGACATAAAAGATCAATCCTTAATTGGCTTTTAGAGATATTTGCCGCCAATAAATCACACTGCTTATAGCAAACTTGTGAAAAAAACAACCCTCCTCTCCCGGAAGGCACAAAGCCTACAGATCTCAGCAAAATTTCACACGTAAATTCAAGCAGACACAAACCGCTTCGGCAGCCGTTCCGAGCTGTCAATCCGCCTGTATGAGAGGCTTTTTGGCCTTCACGCTGTCTGCTGGAGACAATAGCTACTGTGGAGGTTTAGCCTCGTCTGTCTGCCCGAGTTTGTGCATACCATCTTGAACAAACACACAATCGGCGATGCCGGCTAGTACCAAGAACGGTTTCGGGAGGCGGTTAAGCGGCCCGGCACGCGACTCTGCTCATCAAATACCCAACTCGAAATGATAGAGAAAGTCAAATAGGATACACCCGGAACTGTCCTATTGGTCTAAATCAAGCAGCGATGTCAACAACAGCAAATCACTGGACAACTATTCAAGCGGATGCCTGGATTTCGCAAGAGATCTACAGAGCCCCCAATGGATTTTTTAATGCCACTATCTATATACATATTTGTCAGTATTGTTATCGATAAATTTCCATACCGTTACATCGATATAATTTTTTATACATATTGTATATTTATCTACATTGCAATCGATATTTTTACCGCTATGTTCATCGATATTTATCGACATTTTTATCGATAATTTCCTTTAAGTAGTTATCGGCATATTTATGTACATCGATTTTAAAATATACATGTTTGACGTTATCTTTATCGCACACATATTAAAATATAAGCAAATTGCTCAAACACAGTTGATAAAAATCAACCACAACTATAGCAGTTGGTCTAAATTAAAATGTCACTTGAATGTCATTCGCAGCTTTCACAACACACAAAGTAAAACTAAAGGTAAACACAATTTCACTATGAGCGCTCGAAATTTCGAAATGGACCCCTGGTTTTGCTAACAAGATAGACCTCAAATGTCATAAAGAGCCCTAATATACGAGTTTCAAATGAAAGCAAAAAGGGTCGGGGAAAAGAAAAACAATTTTAAACTTTTTCGACTGTTTCACCACAAACTTGCAGCAAACAAAATGGCTTTTATAAATGCTTTTTATTGCAAGCGCTCAGTTTTGTTTTTGTTTTTATGTTTTTACTTTCAATACATTATTGTTATTATTGTCTGGGACATTTTAAATGACTGCATCCTGAACCATTTGGCTCATTGTCCCTTCATTTATGCATTTGCATACATAAATACATACATACATACACACTTTGTGTATCCTCCAGCTGGTCGTGTGCCTATTAATTTAAGTTAAAGCGACGCATAACTTTTACGTTTGTCAAACCAAGCACACATACACACCCATCAAACTTATGCGTAGTTACATACATACATACATATGTTACACCAGCAGACACTTCATTGCTCCTTCACTTATGTACAAACAATATGTAAATATACACGTTCAATATTGTGTCTGTTGTCTACTCTCGCTTTTTTACATACGATTTACATGAGAATATGTACATATATTTGTGCAAACACAAGCAGGCTGTTGGGTGTGTGCAGCAATGATATGCCACATAAAAAGTAGCCCCGAAGGCACACTTTATCACAAGTCATAAATATCTTTTGTTGGCTGCAAACAATCAGACAGCGACGGTGTACATACATACATATGTACATATGTATGAGTTGCAGACTTTTTATCGCTAAAATATTGTCGAATGAAAATTGTTCAGGGGCAGATGGCTGGCGGTGCCTAAGAGTATGCAACAGTTTGGTAATGTTTCGCTGAGACGGAGGTCCGCGTGTATGTTTGTATAATCGCTTTCCTGCTGTTTTCGAACTAAAAGTAATTGACAAATTTACATGTATTCATGCATTTAAATTGAGAAGAAAATTTTGTTTAAGTTTGCTGCTGCTCGATTGGCTGTTGTTTGTGTCTGAACGCGAAGCAAAACATAAAAAATAGCAAAACGATAAATGTATCGATAGCAATGTATTTATATATCGAAAATAAAATCGATAGAAATACTGGTAGCAATTTATTATTATGTATTATTATTAAATAAAGTTCGGGTTTTTATATCCACAAAAACAGATAGTAATCGATACTAATATCCAAAAATAAATATTAATATCGAATACGATATCGGTTTAAATACTGAGATGCATGAAATATCGATAGACATATTTATTTTATTTTTAATTATGTCGGTATAAATACGAATAATAATAATTTTTGTAAACATATCAAATAAATATCGGCAAGGCAATAATCGAGATTACTATTATTAAATCAATTTTGTTAGCATAGTCGAATACATTTATCGATAAATAAAAATAAAAAAAACGAATTCATAATGATATCGATTTATAACAATTTGTACATGTATTTGCACATACAAGTCGTATCTTCATTCGGTTAAAATCGATAGTAAGTGATACTTACATATATGGAAGAATACATATATGTACATATATCGAAAATGATATCGACTAAAATAATTATAATAATTTTGATAAATACACACGATATGTACGTATATGTATATCGATAAAGACAATAATAATAACTAGTTTTTCTAGTTTTTGTAAGACAATTTGCGAGGTTTTCTAGCCTAGTACG
>NW_016157124.1:733991-765741 GCF_001687245.7 Rhagoletis zephyria | reverse complement strand
TAAAAAATAAAAGACAGTGATTGATTTTTATTGATGACTTTTATAAATATCTAAGACGTAAAATATAAAAATCAAAAATAACGGTCATCTAGTGATTACCTATAAAAATATCAAAAATAATTGTTATTTTGGATTTGTAAAATAAAAATCAAAAATAATTGTTATTTTTTTTAATTTTGCATAAAAATTACAAATAAAAATTTATTTTCAAATTTAATTCTCGGAGAAAAAAGAAAGCGATTGGTATGTATCACTTAGTTGTATAACATTTGCTTCATAGTGAATTTTTCAATAACTCTTATGTTCAATCTCTGGATAATATAGTACACTCTTGAGAAAAAATAAATAAATTTGGGTGAAAATCTTTTGCGTTTTTCTTTTGGAGTTTTTTAAAAAGTCTTAAACTTGGTTTAATATGGGTTTTGTTAGAGAATGTACTGTACTTTAATCGAAAATTCTTAAACTAAATAAATAAACATAAGTGGCAAACAATATCACTTTAAAATGGGGGTGCTATTGGTATAACCGATACTGTCAACAATGCAAAATGGGACAGAGCGTGCTTATAAAATTCAATTTATTTTCTACAAAAACAACTGAAATTACAAATGACCAAAAACAACTGCTCGTAATAGAAATGATGATAAGAGCATAGAAAATGCAGACATACAACAAAGCAGAGAGGAGCAGCTTTCGCAATTCGCAAAAAAGAAGGCGTCGTTGAAGACCTTTCCAATTGCAATTGTGTAGAAAGTCGCTAGCAAATGAACGGCATTGCAAGATACATCTCGCAGCCATTCGAAATGGAGAACAAAGCTTGAAATTGTCTTGCTACAAACAATTACAATGCACTTGCGCCTTATGATACGGCGTGTGCCAAATTGTACGTTTGATTATGTAAATTAGCGCAAATCGAAATCGCCATCGCTGTGGCAGATCAAAAAATGGTCGAGTAAAAGGAATAGAAATGCATACTTTGCAGCTTAAAGTAGAAAAAAAAGATGGAATTTAAGTTCAGCCGGCGCAGATTGTTTAGCGAGTTTGAGTGGGGCATTCATATGTACGATGAATTGTTCGCATGACCGCCAAACAAAACTGCTTCGCACATGCGGTCGCGGACGCGCTCGCGGCCAGCAACATTGACCGCGAAACGGCGGAAAAAATGCATTCTCAATTCAGGCATGCCACATGCCACACAGAAATAGCGATTTGCTGCCAAAACTAAGCCACTTGTGGTCTGTTGAACAACGCACGCCCGCTAACACATACATTATTTTATATGTATGTATGTATCTGTGGATGTGAACATTCATACATGCTGAATTAGAACCAGAACAATGTTGGCAAGCGTTTTTAGCCATCGCACTGCTGCTGCCGTATCGAAGCGCGAAGCCACTAATCAGAATGCAACCGAAGCCACAGCCGTAGCAGCAGCCGTTAAATGCCCCAAAGCTGCTGTTGGCACAAAATACGGTATACGTATTTTTTGCCATTGCTTCATTTTTTCATGCTTGCCGCAAAGCGATTGTTGGGCAAGTATGCGATGCATAAAAATAGCGGACTAAAAAAAAATGTTGACCAAAAGAACTAACAACAAAAATTTCACTGTCCGTCTGCACTTTTAGGAAGTACACAGATACCAAACAAAGTTCGCCAACAAAGCCGAACAATGCCCTAGCAGGCAGGCATGTAACACTCGTGTGGCAGCATTCATAGCAGCAATTCTAGCAGTTTGAGTGCTCCTATCTATGAAAGTGCATCAGATTCACTTAGCAGACTTAGAGTTACAAAGCAAAAGATGCCGGAGCTTGGTCTTAACTTTAATCGCGACCATGTAAAATTCGTTGCTGGCGACAATTGTTGCTTTTACAGTGACTTCAAAGCTGCGCCAGTTAACTGCTGTTTATCATTTAATATTTGGCACTGCCTTTTATCTGTTGGTAAACAAAAAAGTTAAGCTTTTGGCGGTGAAGGTGATTGCATCGCGATTTAGCATATCAGCCACCTAAAGCGCTATTGTGGTTTTGTGGCTGCGAGCAGTTTCTGTAAAATGCCAGAAAATATCATTTACAATTTTTCTTTTGCATTGCAGTTCATATCTACACTAAGTGGTGGGAGAAGCTAGGCAAAATAATTTTCACACTTAAATTTTTCAATACAACTTTTTGGCTTAAAGCAAGTTCAGCTCGTAAGAGGGTAAAAAGCGGTCTTCTAGTTTATAGCCACATGCTCCTGTTTCGATGTTGTAATAAGAATGATGTTGCCAATTATAGGTCTATCTCCAAACTCTCTACTGTTTCAAAATTATTTGAATATATTATCAAGGAGAAACTATATTTTGCGGTAAAGCGTTTAATCTCCTGCGACCAGCACGGTTTTATGGCTGGCAGATCGACAGTTACTAATCTCAGTAAAGTGTTGTTGGTGTTGACAACACCTGTTCTCGTTCTTGTATTTCCTCGTCCGGTGTGCCCCAGGGTAGTATCTTAGGATCCTTGCTCTTTGCTCTTTTTATTAGCGATATTTCTGAATGTTTCTCCTCATCTAAGTTTCTTTTATATGCTGACGACTTGAAAATGTTTAACACTATCTCGAGTTATTCTGATGCAATCAAGCTACAGTCTGATCTCAATAACGTGGCTGCAAGGTGTAGCAAAAATCTTATTATTTTTTCAACATATATCGTCAACAACATACTAAAATAGTATGCATTGAAGCAGGCAAAGCACAAAATAAATGTTCAGAAAAGTGGAAAATTTTTGGAATTTTCAAAAATGTTGATATATTTTTGAATTCTTAGAATTTTCCAGATTTTATACACAAGTACCATGAACATAGGAATTCATCGACAATTTGTGATGTTTCACATCTTTACATTTTAGGATGGATTTTAGAATAAATAAAATTCTCAAAATTTTGAAAAATATAACAATTTCTAAAATATCAATAATTTTGTACATTTAAAAATTTACTCATTTTATCAAAATTTCTAGAATCACCCATATTTCGATAGTTTTTAAAATTTTAGAAATCATCCTAAAAATAAGAAATCTTAAGAAATTTAATAATTTCATAAAATTCAAAATTTTGGAATTTTTTATATTTTCTAAACCTGCGAAAATATTCAAGCTTGCTGTGACTTTCAACTATGTAAATTACTACAAATTCGAAAATACAAAAAAAAAGTAAAAATTTGAATTTAAGTAATTTGAAAATTTTGAAAATTCAGTGAATTCGAAGAACTGATAGGCATTTTTCAGCAGTCAGCAGAGTTATAATTATATGATACCAATATAATTTTTCAGAAAAATAACGAAATTGATCAATTATTGCGCAATTATGCGGACGCAGATACGGTCAATAATTGCGCAATTTTGTAAGTGCTCGCGATGTTACAGGAAAATCGCACTCACTTATGTTCACGGCTTAATTCTTTTAGTCTACAAAAATGTAGAATATTGTTTTAAAACTGGTACTCGTCTAAAAGGGGCATTTTTACCTGAATGATAAAAAGATAATTTTTGAATCTCTTGGCACACGCACAACGCAGTTAATTGCACTGCTTTATTTATAATATAGCGATCAGAGGCCAACCAAAGATTAACAAAAACTCATGAAACAGAACGAGGCAAGAAAAAAAAATATCAGTAAACTTTCTTTAACTTTTCTTAAAAATTACACTGTACAGCATAATTTCCCCAATTTATTGAGCTGGTGAAGAGTAGAGTGGTGAAAAGAGAACAGAGTGCGGGGAAGCGATGGGTTGGGTGTTGCTATTGATGTTGCAGCAAGAGAAGACAAGAGGCCGTTTGATAGCAGCAGGCAGTTGTAATCTAGCACCTTGATGCACTACCAATTTTTTCAAACTACTTATGTATTTAATTTGTTACTTTATGTTTTTGCAATTTCCACTTACGACTTGTGCATAAGTTACAACAAAATGGGCTGCAAAAATTAAACCACAAACCAAATTATCGTGATAGCGTTGAGTCAAGTGAAGCGATGTGTTGGCAGGCAATAGGCTGCTTACTGGCTTGGTCATCAAGCTGAAACGATGACCACAGCCAAGCAGGCGCCTGTGCGCATAAAAGTTCACAAATCGCCTTTTTTTTGAATGTGTATGGTATGTTTACATTTGTTGTTTGTGCCCGGGAAAACTCACGACAAGGGCACTAAATTGTTTTATGCAAATTGAGTTGAAAATTGTGCGGCAAAACAATACGTCAGTTAAAAAGGCAGTAAGCCATTACTGCGCCCACCATGCCAACGAAGTAACAGCAGCCTTTCAGGGAATTCTAAAATTCTATGAAAAAAGGCTTATGTTCAATTACGCGTCATTTAATGCGACAAACCACTGCACAGTGACTAGAAGCGCATAAAGGCATTGCATTGTGGCAGGACNTTCAATTACGCGTCATTTAATGCGACAAACCACTGCACAGTGACTAGAAGCGCATAAAGGCATTGCATTGTGGCAGGACTTTTTTTTTGGTTTTTTTGCCGGTTCCTTCCTGCATTCGCTTTTTTCTGCAAATTTCATTAGTAAATTGTAGTGGCTCTGAGATAAGTATAAGTGTTTTTTTTTGCAAAACAACTAAATAACCTGCTTGTAAATTGCTGCTAAAACCGGAGCTAGAGCTGATTTTTCGGAAACACTTCTCACACAAAGCACAAACACACCCAACCACAAATTTGTGTAAACTAGCACACAAAAATACTTTTAATTGCAGCCGAAGCCACTGCCGCCTGCGTGTGGGTCAATTGCGCATCACACCGCAGTCAGTGGGACGAGCATCTGTCAGTGCTGCAAATAAAATACGCAATTTATGTGACAGTTGCTGAAGCACAGCGAAAATGTCACGTATGTAATTGTGGCATAAAAGTTTGTAAATGTTAACCGAGTGCTTAAAGCAAGATTTTGTATGTAAAATCAGTATTTTCTTTTTTGAAAAGGCTTTTTTTCAAGTTGTTTTTCATTTTTTACTTGCCAAAATTTATTGCGTGCGAAAGTGCTGGCATTTACCCAGATCATGCAGATTATCTATGTATGTTATGCGTCAGTTGCGTCTTGACAGTTATTCCATCGGCGACACCTTAAAATGATTTTAGTTTGTTTGCTTACAAATTGGATGGAAATATACGTATTTAGTCGCTTTTTGTCTGAGTGTGGAATATTTTTAATACTTGCTCGAATCATCTATGTATGTAAATCAAGGCGAATTTATATAAGGTGGTGTTGCTGGAACAGCTGATTTGATTCGCCTCGGACACATGTGACAAAATATCTTATGAGTGAATGAGAAAATGAGGGCGTTGAAATTTTATTTCCCTCTTTTTCCTTGAGTGAAGAGTAGCTGAAATTTGACATTTGTGTATCGAAAGCAAAAACAAAATACATGCATGTTTTTGTTTGTTTGTAAACTAACTAACTAATATTGAATGCGCCTTGTATACATATGGATGGTCGCCTGCAATAACGGCACAACTTAAAATTTCATGTTTTTGAGTTATGTAGCGGATTAGGTTTATAAATAACCATATTTTTCTGTGGCAAGTCGACAGATCGCATACGATCTTCAAAAGTGACACAACTCAAAATTTGGCATTTTTTCGTTTTCCCCCCCCCCCCCGCCCCCCCTTTAACTACTTAGGAGTGATAACTTATTTTGTATTTTTGCAGTCCAACCCTTATTAATTCTTTCGAAAGAAGTCATAATTTGAAAGCTTTTCCTTACAGAGTGACTGCAAATGATCCGAAACGACGTTCTAAGACATATTATAGCTAAATTAAGAAACGCAAAATCTTTAATTGCCTCTACCGAAAAATATAAAATTTTGAGTTGTGTCCTTATTGCAGAGGACCATCGATATAATAAAATCGTAAGTCTGTACTTTATACATAGATAATATTTATTAAAGAAAAATTTATATGGTGGATCTTTACTAGAGCAACAGAAGCCAAATCAATATTTTTTAGAATTTTTGTTTATCTGTGTGTTTGCACGCGCCGCACACAAAGACTTATGCATAGAATTGAAAGCACTTTTTGCCGAGGTATTGCTAGAGGTCAAACTTAAATAAGGAAAAAAATTAAGGAGTTGCCACCTGTTTTTAAGTCCAATACGTTCGTTATGGTGATACTCCCAAATACAAGAGACATGAAAACTCAATTCCTGTCCCTTAAAAGGTGGCTCTTATCAAGTGGACTCTAAAAAGTGTATACTTTTGTACTTAGGAATCGGGTATATTTCCATGCTTGTGGTCACCGGTAGACAAACGCCGTAGTGAAATATTCCTGTAAACAAGGTTGCTTCAATTTTTGGAGATACATATTTTCTATATTTTGTAAATAACTATTACTGTCGCGGAACATACCAAAATCCAATCTAGCCTTCCAACCTACCAAATGGAAAAAACCCACCTATTTTGGTAAGAAAAGCCAATGTGTGGCAACACTGACTACAATATCTTCGAAAGCATATAGTATGTCAACTGCGTCCGAGAAAATTGTGGTATTCCGTGCATTCACAAAGCCGTGGAATGTGCGAGAAAAATAGATCTGAGATATTATAAGATATGAGATGCGGTACAAAGTTCCAATAGTCGGCTAACTAATCTGAACTTTCTCTGACCACTTTTTTATGAACTAAGACACACAATTTACTAAGTCGATTATCCCGGGCCACATTCCGACAGCCTCATATAACGTTTATCGTAGAATCTGTAGAATTGGAATTCATACACAACTGTTTTGTTTAAGTGCCTGCACACCGGAAAAGGCACGTCAAATTTCTTATATTTCACTACCAAGGAGCCTTGGAGAGTTTGGATGGTTGGAAAATGAATTTTAGGATAACCTTTCTTAGGCTTAATGGGCTTATGCGTCCTGCGGGCGTACTCTTTACCTAGATCTGTCCGTCTAAACTAACCTAACCTTGCATAATATGTTTAAAGCTTTGCCAGTTTTATTTTATGCTTAACCGGAAAAATTTTTTTTCGTTTATTTTAGGGTTTTCCTTATTTTAATGCAAAAAATTGCGAAAAAATTAAAAAGCATTTTCATTGTGAACCAAATAGTTAGCAGCTTTTTTGAAAAAACCGTTAATGAGCAAAGTTTTAGTCACTTTTTCCACTGGCGTGAACAAACTTCATTATTTACTCGCTACGCGCTGGTCGCCCTTCGCGATTTCGCCACAAAAAACTCAACTAGTAATTATACAAAAAATAACACAATTATTAGAACTCTCTAGTCACACAACCCCCATATGCTATCATGCTCTACACTTACCATGAACTGTTAGTGAAGCGTGGGCGCTCATCTGTCTAATGCTATTGTGCGCCTTGCAGAAATAGGTAGGCAAGGTACCCTTATTGGCGGGCGAGATGTCAGTGATTTCTAAACTTGTGTCAATGTGTTGCATTACTATACGAACAGGGCCACTCGTATGTTGCCTTTCTCCTTTTTGCACAGAATTTTTTGATGAGGCAACGAAGTGGCATCATCTGGCCGGATTGTGCGGTTACACCCTGTTGCTCCTTTATAAAGTACGATGGCGAAGAGATAACTAGAGAGAAAAGGAAATTGCATTTAAAACTTTGAAGAGCGTACAATTGAAAAATTATGAGCTCGAAAGCATCAGATAAAAAGTATTTATAAAGTTCATATTCAAAGGGTTACAGATATGTATGACGATGTTTGTGTGAAGTTCGAGTGTAGATAGTGTATTTAGTAGTGAAAGCGGCGACTCTTCACGCAAAATTAATAAAGTTTTGAATTAAAGCGACAACTTACAACCGAAGTGCAGCTACTCATAAACAGTTATTGCATAGACTTTCCGGGCTAAGTAATGTGCCATAGCAAAAGTTAATGAAGATTTCTTAAAAAGGATAAGTGTAACTGGTAGCCTCTGCCTCTGCTGCTCTCCGCCTTTGCCGCTTGTCCGCTTATCCTAGAGGCGCAGCGGCGTCCAACGAATTTTGACTAGAACTTACAAAACTTTACCAATAATAGTTTTAAGTTTCTTCACAGCACTACGAAGCACACACATGCTCACACTCAATCTCGGATATACACGTCCAAGTAGGAGCTGTCTCCATATTGCATTACACTAAACAGGACAAAAATATCTCATGAGACATGGCAGCAAAATGCTTTCTGGGCGGTCAGTCTTCCCTTCGTTGGAAATCCGCTGCGTTTCCTCTTAAGTACTGGTACTTAAGTTTGTAAAAGAGTGAATGGGCCTTCAGTGGGTTAATGAGAAAAAATCCTAACTATTTTTCACAAAGCGCCACTTGCACCCTTGTACATTTTCACAGTTTTTCTTCCTCAGACTGACTCTGGTGGGTTGAATTTTTTAGTTAATTTTTTTTTATAAACACGCAATGAAAAGTTGCTTTGCTCTAATGCCAGTATACAAAAAAGCTCCTTCGGCGATTTTGGCGGTGAGACGACAATTGCAAAAAATTCAACATAACAGGCAAACTATTTTAAATAGCTTTTAGTACTGTCCTATGTGAGGTGGTGAGTATGACAAAGTTTACAACAGCTGTTTTTGTCCACTAGTTAAACTTTATACATACAACGTTTTTTTATCTCAGTTGTTCGAGTTACTACTTAGGTACTTTTAGTGGCGGTAAAAGTAATTAATTACTTACTTTAACACATACGGATTTTTTTAGTAGTTTTTGCTATTTTACAATTTAGGTGTTAATATATCTTTTTTTATTTTAGAAATACAAACATATGGATATAGCAATACATACACAAAAGAAAGTTATCTGGGAGATTAAATGGCAAAAACTTTCTAGGTGGAGTTTTAGAAAAAAGGTGAGGTATACACAAAAATATCAATACAAAAGAAAAAATTAACATTCCGGGTATGCAGTTTTATAGCCCATTCAATTGAAAGTGCAAATTTCAGGTAGCTTGGACTTACCGTTGCTTTTTGGTATTTTTTTTTTTGGTGGAAGGTATTGCTCATTTTCCCCATACAAAAGTATTGTCAAACGTACTTTGTATGGAAGAAAATGCGCGAACAAAAAAATTGCCAAAATCAACGGTAAGTCCAAGTTACTTCAAACTTGCACTTTGAATTCTAAAAATGTATCAAATTTTTATCAGCCTTTGTTTAAATTCAAAGTTTTGAAATTTTGATTTACATAGCTTTTTCTAGATAGTAAGCTTTATTTTCATAAAAAATAATACAAAATTTTTAAACAAAGAAAAGTAGCCAAAACTTGCCAAAATGTTTCTTCCCTATTTACATACATTCTCGCCTAGGTATATGTATATTTTGTGTATACATTTTATGATCATGTTTGCAGTTTTTTCTCATTGTTTTGTTTTAAAAAAACCTATATTAAAAGATATTATGTATTTTTATTCTAAAAAACAAGATTTTATGCTCGGATTCGATGCATTACAAATGTCCCGATTTTTGTCCACAGAAATCTGGTCACCGTATGCATATCACATATAATATATTTTCAAACACAACAACATTTCCCTTCAAAGAGTTCATTTTGCTTGACTATTTTAAATGATTCTCGTTTTTTTTTAAATAAGTGGTCCCCTTAATCGTTTTATTATTTCGTGAACTCCAAGCGAAATGTTCATGGGTTTCCTTGAAGTATCAAAATACCGTCTCTAGTGATAATCAAACAATTTCTAACATGTTCGCTTAGTTTTTTAAATCCAATTATTCCATTAACTCCCAAGCATACTATCCCAAGGATAGTCACACTTTGTAAACTAAGCCCAATTAACTCAATAAATATCCCAGTAATATCTCCCGATGATATATTAGTTTACCAGCAGTCTTTTAGTTATGGTTCTGACAAAATCCCAACTTGTTTTCTTATAAATTGTGCCGAACCGAACGGCCACTTCTTTTGGGCTTCTAACCGAACCGTTTTAATGTTGAAATGCCAAATCGAACTGAAAACCATTCAAAAATTTTCGGTTTAAAATAAAAAATCCACTAAAGCATCTTTCAATGTAATAAAAATGTAACGTAAAATTGCTAAAAATCTTTGTTTGATGGCAACAAACCCTAAATAAATTTGACTGATTTTTTTTTTTTAAATTAAATTTGAAAAATAACTAACTCACAAGTCTGCTGCTTCGACAAACAAAATGCTTAAAATTAATAAGTCAACGGAAACCACATAGGCAAAAATTAACCGCTACCAGCAGCTACTGCCGGAAACAGACGAGACATCTGATATAGAATTCCGATTAATAGAGAGCTGAGTAGGTGTATAAAAGGGGAGTCTCTTACATACACACATACACGTATATGCGCATATATATTAATTAAATTAACGCAGGAAGCTTTACAAACCGTAATCACCTCGAAGAGTTGTAAAAAGAGGGAGAGGAAAAGACCCTGTATAAAGCAAAAATACAACAGTTCCAATAAGCATTAGGTTATTTAACGCTGGTAGAGGTAGAGGATATGCAGAAGAATTCAAAGAAAGTATGTAGGTTACCACGTAAGCGCCGCTAGGCAACGTCAATTTTGCCACATCAAAATGAGCATTCCAGCAAATGAATATGAAACGTTTCGTATAACAAAAAAACGTTTAGCATTTTTCTGCAACCGTTCGTATTTCCACTAAAATATAATTCATTTGATGTGTAACTGTGTATGCTTTTCTGTGTGTGCGTTCTCATTTGGTTGCTAATTAAAATATTAAATTAGCGTCGCGTGAGAAGCGCAGGGCGCAAGCTGTTACGCCTAAAGGTAGGCAACGAAAAAGAAAACACATAACTACCTTCTCAGAACGAACACAACGTCATAACTACAACAGTGTTAGGCGCTCAAACCCCGTTGGAAATAGCAGCATGTAATGGCGCTTAAAGTTCCCTGTCGGGAAACATAGTGCGGAACTGGAGAATTTAGAATCGTTTCTATTTGATTTTAATATTTTCTAACCTCAGTGTAGTACGGAACTAGAAATTTCTTACACTAGTTCGCGGTTTCCCACTGTGATGCCACTGTAAAACCCCATCTTTGACTATTCTTCATAAAACTATTTTGAAGCTCTTATGCTACGATTCTGGTGCCTACCTATTTTCCCAGTGGGAAGCAACAGCACATATTTATATATGTGTGTATACACACCCACGCCTTCATCCCAACAATAGAAACGAAAGGATACACATAATTCTCAAAGAGACTCAATGTGATAACTAGTGGATATTTGTGGGTTTGTATATACATGTGGGCGTCAACACGTGTTTAGCAAATTAGCATGTGTGGGCGTGCGAGAAAATGTGAGCCTTAGCTGGCGGTGTATGCATTTAATTATTCCGTAATTAGCATAGAAAAATATTTGCAGCAAACGTGACTGTGCAGAACAAAGCTGAGCAGGTGCCAGTTGGATATGATGGTGCAAAGAAAGAAGTGCAGCTTGGCAAGAAGTAGTAGAAAGCCCTCGACAATGGTGCGTGATCGCTTAATTGAATTGAAAATGTCTGGGTTACACATACATATGTACGTACATATATATACATATTTACCTATTTCGTGTTGTCTTCCACTAAATATTTACCCGATTGACTCACTCTTTTGCCCCGTTATTAATTCGTTTGTTCGTGTTCGCATGCTGGTCGACTGCCGTTACCGTTAAGTTTTAACGCCTATGGCGCGGCTAGATGACGATACAAAGTAAATACGCACAAATTGTTTGAGACAAATACAAATAGAAAGGTAAATAAATACTTAAGAGATGAAGAAGAACAAGATTTCATCTGGAGTATGAGTTGGCACAATGCAAGCAAAATATGTCAAATAAAAAGCGATTGAGTTCTAGATAGGTTCATGGTGGGTATATTTGCATGCACTTATTTACTTGGCACTTTGCAACGGCCTTAACGGATGTTGGCAAATGTAAATTTATTTCTGTGTAAGTAAATTTAAATACATGCATGGTATATGTATTTGAGGTTATGTGCTTTACATTTGCAATCACAAATTCTTCAAGTTTCGCTAAAAGGTATGTAGCTATTTTCTCTATGCTGAGACTCGCCGCAGCTGTTAGTAGTGGCGCCGTGGCGCATATGCAACCATGCGTACTAACACCTTCATCGCCATAGCATATGGCTTGAACGCGGAATGTACAACACGATGTCGCATTGGTGGCGATCATCTGACATACATACATATGGTGCTCAAATCAAAAGAAATGTCAAAAAAGAAAATCCCATTTCTACAAGGAAGCACAAGCACTTATACATAACTATATGCATATAGGTATGCTGCCAGTAGCATACCGGAGTCAACGTATTTATGTTTAATTTCAGTGACACAAATATACACTTTTACATATACACATGCACACACTTATGTATGTTCAAATACATACGTTTACTTTTCTTTCTTTAACTGCAGCCTCGCATGTGGGTGTCTGCCCCTTTTTTGTTGTTGATTTTGCTCTTGGTTGTCAGTCTTCAAAGTTGATGGCTGCTGGCGGTGCAGTGGCGCTTCGATGATAGTGCCAATAAGGGCACTCACTACAGCTAAAGTCATGGTAACTCGTTGCTGACGTTGTTGACACTACTGTTTGCCGAAGTACATGGATGTTGCGTCAAACGGCAAGTAACTGTGGCAACGTGTTGATTGTCATCATCACTTTATTTCAAATAATTTTGTTCTGGAGGTATGAAAAAGTTTTACTTTTAAGTACCTATTCTCCTGAGTCAAGTTTTCTCAACTGGGCCACCCAAAGCTGACTTTTCGATTTTTAATATTTCATTGACACCAAAGATTTTGCGATAATTTTATTTAGAGAACTTATTGGGCAACAAAACCAAGTGGTCAGTTTGTAAAATTTCGATTCTTGTTTTATAAAAAAATTTATTCTTTGAATAAATTGAATTTTTTTACCAACTTCTCATATACCTAGGAAATGAATTCAAAAAACAATATTTGCGCTAAACATTCAATTTTACTTTCATAAAAAAAAAGACTGTACCTTTGATTGACTTACAACTTTTTACCAAAAAAATGAACCAAATTTTAAAAAATATGATACACTATATTTCATATTCGAAAAAAATACTTAATTTTTTTATTTAAATTTAAATTTTCAGTAAAGAAACTTTTTTATATTCGAAAAAGTTCGAATTAAATCGAATCTGCGCCACCAAATTTCGAATCGAATTATGGAATGGTTGGGCAACGTTTTAAATTCGGAAAAATCGAATTTCTACCTCCCACTACCGTCCTTAGTATCGACGCAAATAACTCGGGTTAACCGCCAAAATGTCGTAGGCGAAAAGTTTTTCGAAATTTGAATTTTGTTGCAGAGATACATCTGGATCAGAGGTGGGCAGCTTCTACAGAGCTATTTTGTAGTGTGCGTGCAATTGATGTCACTGTGTGTGTGCGAACAAGTCGTGCATTTCTGGTGCAAAAAGAAAATTTTGAAAAAAATGTCGCCTAAGTATATTTGAGCACAATAGATCTTAAGGTCGCAGTGTTTTATCCCCAACAATAATAATAATATTTGGCGGTTAGGGCCCGTAATGTACATTAGGGTGCCCATTGAAAGTGCTTTTTTTGGAAATTTCAAAACCCTACCCCCTAATTTTGTTCGTTTTAATGAGAAATATTATTGCCTATATTTATAAATTTTTTTAAAATCATTTAGAGGTCGCGACCTGTCGATTTAGGTCAGAAAATACGAGTTTTTAGATTTATGAGTTTTGAAGTACTATTTTTGCTTCGATTTCAAAGATCGTGTATGATTTGAGAAGAGGATATATAGGCCTTCAAAATGGTATATAATGATCTATTATCGGACTTAAGTTGTTGGTATTTTTTATCGAGTAAACAAAAAAAAACATATTTATTGTATTTTTTTTTTTTTGAATTTTAACCATCGATAACTTTCACAGTTTCAAAGCATGTGGGCTCAAAGTGCATTTATTTTCAAATAAACTGATAGCCTATTTATTGAAATCGCGTAAAAAATGTCGAAGCTAGGCAACTTTTCTTAAATACGGCCGTGAATCTATATTGTTTATGTACCGGACTTTCAGATTTTTTGAGCAGTGTGGCTAAGGTATTCACCAATATTTATTAAAAATTTATGTATGCAATCGCTCTTTAGCAAAAATTTGGTATTTCCAAATTTTTTTGTAAAATGGGGGTGGCACCACCCACTTATATCATATATGTTTATCTCAAAAAATACTTGACCGATCTCAACCAAATTTGATATACACATTGTGCTTAGCCTCCTTAAGTTTCGTCTTGAATATTTTTGAAATCGCCAACCCCTAGGGCGGCATTAAAGTTCCGACTTTGCCTTTTTTATGGACCACCCTAATGCGAATATATGTATGTATATTAAATATTTTTTGATTCCAAAATAAAAATATCGGTGTATTATTTTTCGGTATAGAACAAACCTAGAGGGCGGCAGCATTAAAATTCCTACTTTGCTTGTTTTGGGACTACCCTAGATCCAGTTGTACACGGAATGTTTGTATGTATCTGTGGGGTAGAATGGCATTAAAAGTTAAACGCGATTTGTATTCCTTATTCATTTGGTATTTACTTACATACACATTTATGTATGCAAGGCATCTGCAATGCCAGATTGCGCTATAAAATTATACAGCACGAAAGATTTTTAAATTGGTAATGCCCGAAACTACACAGTCACTCCACACACCTGTGGGCGGTGAATGTCCAAATTATAGGTGCTGGCCAGGCTTTTATTTACATTTTTTTGATGGCCTCTTTTTATAGCTATTGCACAAGTTGTTTGTTGTAAAAGCGAAAACGTAAAATAATTTTTTATTCGAAAACACTACATAAATAAAAGAAAAATATAAAGACAAACAAAAGAATAAAATTTAATTGACGGTCGTTAAATTTATTGTCTACACAAGCCTCATTTTCCCCACTTGAGAATGCAAAGCGCCTAAAAATATGCCTCAAGTAATTGAAAACAAGGCATTAAATTTTAAAGAAAATCCAAAAACAAAATTAAAGAAAGAAGCAAGATAATCAAAGGCGGACAAGAGTGAGTAAGACACAAACATAGCTAAGGCAGATACTTGTTAAGATTTCTCATTTTGTATGATAAAATGAGAGCCAACTTCAGATTCAATACGACAGGCGGCATTAACTTTTTTGTCGGTTTGGAGAAATATCCACAAGATTATATTCTTTTGTTTGAGAACCTAATAGTAGAAAAGTTCGAAAGCATTTGTCGACAAGTGTTAACAAGAAATTTCCTTTGGTATATTTAAGCAAAATTGAAAGACACAAAAAACGGAACATTATGAAAAACGGAAGGGGAAGTCAAAAAGAAAGGAAAATCATATTGAGGGTAAATAGAACCCAAATTAAAAGAATATGCAAATAAAAAAAATATAACAAAAAATTAAAGCCTGCTGTTAAGCATTTAGGTAAAAATTACAATAGGGCTGTTCAGAATATTTTGGAAATTGTTTTGGAATTGAATTTGCAAATTTTATGCTTTCTACCATTGGCAACCATGTGCATTTTTTGCTGTGAATTTACAAATGCACCGAATATGCAAATGCAAGGGCCCTGCACAGCCCTAACGTATTTTGGAAGAATGTACTTTTAGAGAAAGCTTTAAGAAAACAAAGCCAGGATTATAAAGAAATACATAATAAAATTTCGATACATATATAGTCGTTGATTTAGAGAGCGAGTCAATTTGATTCGCGATTTTTCACCTAAATAATACTTTTTTATGCACCGCAGATACGATTTCGAAGTATTTTTCAACTGCCAGTTCTACGAAAAATGTCGCTAACCAAGTTAGTTATTAATTATTATATTTCGTGATTTTGGGGATTCTGGAGAATATATTAGAAACTTCGGCACTACGTCGGAATTTTCTGGACTACTCCCGGATTTTCGAGACTATTTCAGAACTTTCGTTGTGTTTATCGATATTTATATCGATATATTTACAGATTTTACAATCATTATAGTTATCGATTTTGAAATCGTTATATTTATCGATAGTGTTATCGATCTGTTTATCAATATATACATTTATTGTTATCGATATACATTAGACCGATTCAAAAAATCTACTAACTTTTTTTTTTAATAGCCCCCTCTTCAATACCTCTGTAAGGATGTCAAAAGAAAAGAAATTGGTATTATCCTTTACGAAGCTCACTAGTTTTTTACACTAAGCACTTGATGCTTTCAAAGTTCTTATTTTCGACCTACTAGAAGGGTCCTTTCACTATGTATGTATGTCCAAGCCAACACACTTGTTATATTTTTATACCTTTCATTATGTCATCCCGTGATAGCTCATAAAGTTCAACAATCCATCTTCTTCGATATGAGTACCAATGATCTTGCTTAAAGTTATCCATTCGAATGCATTTCTATCCTGATATGTGAGGGAAGATCGGATCTGATATTTTGAAAGCCATTCAGAAATATTAACAATTCTGAAATCTTAATTATGTAGTGTGGGCGTCCGCTGTATTTATAAAAAAAAAGCTCATCAGACGGACGAGATCCAATATTCAATTTAAAGTGAAATCTACCTAATAAAGTCATTGGTACGAGTATTTTCAAGAAATTCTAATAATTCGCCATCAGCGCTAATTAAAATAAATGTAATTTTGTAACCGGTGGTCATTTTTCCAGCTGATCACTTTAATTGGTCACAATAGAATGTTTAATTTTGAATGGCACTCACTTGTGTCTGTCGCAAAGCTGCTTTATAAGTTTCCCATGGCAACAGGGATCAAAGCGTAACTAATTATTTGATTTCACAATAGACGTCTTTATATGTAAATTGTTGATGTTGTTTATTTTTACAAACTTGCTAATCAAAGCATTTTGCACTCATTATTTACCTTTAATGAATTTTGTTTGCGATGCCAACTTAATTAAAAATTGAATTTATACAAACATGCAGATATGTATTTAACAACGCGATGTTGAAAGGAAAATTGATTTGAAATTTACATATATATACAGAAAAATAGCTAGTATTGTTGGCGTGGAGTAAGGCGCTGGCTGTTCAATTTAAAACCCTTTCAATAATACATACATAAGTTAATTGTCAAAAATTTTAACAACTGGCAAGCGCCAGTCGCATTCGTGTTTGTTTACACTTTCAAGCGCCATGTGTTTTGTTTTTGTTGGCCCAAGGGCAACCAAAAACATCTAAGCAATAGAATCGAAAATACAATTACAGAGATGAGCAAATAGAGAAATAGGTATGTATATTAGGGTGGTAAAAAAAAAGTAAAATCGAAATTTGAATGCTGTAACGTTCTATCATAAAAAAGTATAGAGCTGTTTTTTTTTATTTTCAAATCAATGAATTTTATATGGAAAAAACAAGTTTTCGTAGAAATGGTATAGAATTCTTTAGAATCGATATTTTTCGAGCGGAAAACTTTTTTTCAACCCATTTGTTGCTTTAACCGTTTTCCATTATTACCTATTTTTATAGGATCCCTCAAATGGATCCCCCATTGAATTTTTTTGAGGTTTTTAGAGGTCCTCTGAAAAATAGTTAAATATAAAAAATGGTTAAATAAACAATTGGGCGGCCGCTGTGGTGTAGTGGTTAGCAAAAAAAATTGAGAGCATTTTAAACGGGAACAAAATGAGAACAAAAGGTTTGGAAACGTGTCATAAAGAACAATATGCGAACAACATTCTCGGGAAGGTTCTTAAGAAGAACAGAATGAGAACGAAACAGTTGGACCAACAAAATGAGAACAAAAGGTTTGGGAACGTGCCATAAAGAACAATATGCGAACAACATTATCGGGAACGTTCTCAAGAAAAACAGAATGAGAACGAAACAGTTGGAACGTTTCCTATGAAAAGAAAATGAGAAAAAAAGTATCGAGAAAGTTTTCAAGCGCGATCAAATAAGAACAAAAGTCTGGGTAACGTACTGCTATAGATCAAAACGCGAACAAAAGTTTTGAGAACGTAACGTTAAGAATGAGAGGGAAGTCGGCATGTTTAGATGAAAAATTGTTTCAGTGAGAACCACGATTGTTAATTCTAAGCCAGAGGAAGTCTGGATCATTTCAACTTCTAGATCGTTTACAAGTAGGGCGAACTAAATTTCCATTTATGGAACAACTTTTCATTTTTTGTCCAAGAAAATTTGGTGTCTTAAGTTGACTTAGTTTGCATAATTATCTTTCAGTTCTTGTATGATTAATTTTAATATTCAAAGTTTTGAAACTAAGCGAACGCTATGAGAAAAATATTGTTCTCACTTCCATTATTCACGAATAGTTTAGAGAATATTTGTTCCCGTTTCCTTTTTCTGTCAGAAAGTACTTGAAACTTTAGTTTCCAAATTGTTCTGCGAGAGAAATTTCCTTAGTTTTTGTTCCCACTTTCTTCTCTTAGAAATGTGACCCAAGTATTGTTCGCATTTTGTTCGTTCTGAAAACGTTCCACAGGGTTTTGTTCTTATAATATATAATTCTCATTGAGAACGTTCTCGACAATTTTGTTCTCATTTTGGTTTTGGTTTTTGAAGCTTTCTTGGGAACAAAACTACAAGAACGACATTTAGTTTCGATCATACATTTTGCTCTCGGTCCTTGGTATTTACAAATCGGTCTAACTCGCGTAAATCTTAATATTTTTCCAAAAGATTTGGAGAAAGTCTTGAAATATTATGAACTTTATAATTCTTGTGGAAAACGGCCCACTTTTCTGGTAGTACACCCGAATGTAAATACCTTTGTGGTGTTATATGACATCTGATTAAACTGAGCTAATATCAGTCAATAATTTCGAATAAAAAATAATCAGAACTAAAATATCAAATTGTCATGAAAGGAGAATAAAAAATAAAGGCACAAAACAGCAAAGTGCATTGTGCCATTTTGCACACACAAGGAACCAGTCGAAGAGCAAAAACAAAGAAATAAACAAGTGGCATTCAGCAATCGCCAGATCAACGCCTGCAACTATCAACCGACAATTCACCTAAAAAAAGAAAACTAATAAAAGAATTTACCCAACAAAACTATGAGAGCAAGCGCGCATTCAAATCTGCTGTGAAATTGCAAATTTCTACCAATTTGCACGCTACTGCAGGCTACACAGATTTTCTGCCCACTCCCACCACGCGCCGCAAAACTGCGCATATGCAGCAGTCAAACAGCTTGGCGCAGCATCACCTTCACCTATAAAATGCAACACAATGGTGCAACATGCTGCCATGCGATGAAGTCTGCATGCATGTGTGACAGCGACGCCACGAGGAAGCAACAGCAAGGAAGCGTCTTGTTGTTGTTGTTGGGCGAGCGCGTAAACACCCACTTGGCGAATAATATTTTGGCGTTGCAAGTACCACCTGAGGTTGCGACCTAGTGGTGGCGGCGTCTTCGAGTTGGAGAAAAAAAAGAAGTTTGTGAGCGTACACTTTAACCTCTTTGGTGGTGGCGGCACTTTAATGCAACCGATTGCTGATATTGTTGGGGTGGGGCAAGACACGACAAAGATGTAGCCGCAAATAGCTGCTGTTGATAGAAAAATAACCGCAACGACAATTGTTTTGCTATATACATAGTAATACTTTTGCCAATATATATTATCGATGTGTTTTCTTGCGCGTGTTTTAGTTGCATCTTGTCGAGTATCTTGCAATGCGGTACACGTTGCTGTACGGTAGCTTGCGGCAGTTGCTGTTGCTGTCGCTGGTGTGGCATATTGGTTTGAATTGTGCGCTATCGCTATGTTTGTATGTAGTATGTTTCGGTTGTTGTTGATTTCGTTGAGATTTGTTGTTTGCTTGCGTGCATCGAGCAATCGGTTGCCACAAATCTTTAACATCTGCATCAGTTGCCACGGTTTCGGTCGGTGGCTGCTAGTCCAAAAAGGTTGCTGACTGCTGTCCCCGTGTGCATACCAACATATTTGTGAATGTAGTACCTTTCTTAGGGTTGTCCAAAAAAAGAAAGAATTTGTATCCGTGAATTTGAGGCGATTCCAAAATAGTGAGTCAATAGTTTTTCAAGTGTCACTCCATTGCAAAGCAGATCATCGTCATTATCTGCTATCAACAGTCGTACCGCATTGAACGCATTGAGACTTTAAAACTTCTGAAGAATCTTTCCCCAGAATACACCATGGTCGTCTTATCGAACAAGCTTCAGTCATATACTGTAAGAAGGAAATGGCAAAAGACTTAAACCATTAGGATAGTACGATAGTGTGATAAGATATAGATCTGGTGTGTAAGTACTAGAACGGGGTACTCGAGGTTAATGAACTTTGAAACCAAAAAATTATCGTCTCCAGACAAAAATATCGATATATATATCTTACTTTGTGCTCCGATTGTAAATGCCGAATATATGACAAAAAAATTTCAAAAGACCCACACACGTTAGAAAAAAAAATAAAAATAAAAGTTAACTGAGTTTTGGTTAGCTTTTTAATTTACTGCCATTAGGGTGGTAGGTACTGAGATCAGGTGAATAAATACTAGAGGTTGACACTATAAAAAGATGTCCTCTCTATATGGATATCATAGTTTGAATACGATATATCAAAACATTTAAAAAGGGGAACCCGATGCTCGGCAAAAAAAAATAATAATTAATTGCCTTGAAAAAATACTTTAGACTCAGGGGTGAACAGTATTGTCTAATGTACAGTCTAGTCTATAATTACGGCTTGAAAAAACGTGACACAAATTGTGAACTTTAAAAATTTCATTTGAGCTTTGAGATTCAAGTTTGGAGGCAAATTTGAGTTTGAATTTTAAATAAAGTTTCACTTTGACTTTCAGTTACAGTTTGAGTTTGAGCTTGAGCTTGAGTTTTAGTTTAAAAGTTCAATTTAAGTTTGAGTATAGCGCATAAGTCAGAGTGTGAGAGTTTTATTTTACGTTTGAGTTTAAATTTCAATGTGATTTTGTTTTAGAGTTTGAGTTGTATTTTAATTGGCGATTTTAATTGGAGTTCAAGTTAAAATTGAAGGTTGATTTGAGAGTGCGCCAAGTTTTAGCCCGAGTTAGGATTTGAGTTAGATCTGAGTTTGAGTCTAAGTTTGAGTTAAAATTTAGGTACAAATTTTCGTTTGAGTATTAATTTGAGTTTGATTTCAATGTATGAATTTGAGTCTAAGAGTTGGAATTTATATTTATTTTGAGTTTAAGCTTGAGCTTGTGTTTTAATGTATTTTGGGTTTGGCTTAGCAATAAAGTTCGCGTTTGAGTTTGAAATTATATTTTGGGTTTGAATTGAAGTATGAATGCGAGTCTGAGTTTCAGTTTGGTTTTGAGTTTGTACATGAGTTAAGTCTGAGCCTAAGTTTCTATTTGAGTTTGATTTTATTTTGATTCCGAGTTCTACTTTGGGTTCTAATTTGAGTTTAAAACGAGTTCGGGATTGAGTTTGAATTTGAGATTTTGTTTGAGTAGGTATTTGTTTGAGTTAATTTTAAGTTTGTTTTTACATTTCATTTTGAATTTGAGTTTAAGTCTGAGTTTTTAATTTTCGTTGAATTCGAGTTTGAGTTTGTGTTTGAACTTGTGTTTGAGTTTAATTTGAGTTTGTGTAAATATTGATTTTAAACTTTTGCCTAAAGTTTTAGTTTTAGTCTGAGATGAGGGGTTAGTTTTGCGTTCCAGATAGAGTGTAGACTGGAAGTTTGCAATTTATTTTGAGTTATACTTTTGGTTATGGATTTATGTATTAATTTGGTTTTAATCGTAGAATTTAATCATTTTGACATTCCGACATCATTATCACTTAGTTTATTTTCGCACTACTGTTACCGTCACTTTCGCCAATGGGTCGCTTTTTTTGCTATATGTGTAAAACTAAAGTTGTTATGCAAAAAATCGCGTTACAACTCTCCTTTTATATATATGTACAGGGAGTATTTTCCGATTATTAATGATAAAATATCGCGGTTGTGGCACGATAATAGTTTTCTGTTGAGTGCACATCAGCATTTAAGGTTAATCGCTGAATAATGTGTTGAAAGGCGACTGGTGTTGGCTACAATATTTGAAACAACACCAATTTCGTTCTTTGACGAAAGCTAACTATATTTGTATGGCGATGGCCGCGAAGTAGTCAAGGGTGCTTACCTCTGCATTTGATGTAACTAACTAATTTTGGACATAAAATATCAATGTGGAAAACAAAATATTTTTATTTTTTATATTTTATTTATTTATTTTTTTTTCATTTATTTTAATTTTTTTTTATTACATTTCATATTTGTTTACATATTCTGCTATAGGTAGTCCCATATTCGAACTTTGTCAGGCATAACTACAAAGTGATAATATGAAATTTCGATCTTTCTTTTATTTGTCCTCAATTCGAAAAAGTATTTCCGAAGTACAGGATATTTTAACAGAAACGCGTTTAAAAAAAAACAAAGAATCTCCTGCATTACTCCTGCAGTACTTGTCAACTAGTTTCAAGTTAGCTTTTTGTAGCTAACTACATGTTATATATTTTATAGAAATCCCGCAAAAACGCTAACTACAAGTGGGTTATTTTTTATCAATTGATACTTTTTTTCATACAAATACATATACATACATATGCACATACATGGGTCTGAATTCAGGCCACAATTTGCGCGAAATTCTTCCGCATTATGGCATTCTCTGCTAAGTGTTTTGACTTGCATTGTGTGCTGCAATTTTCACGGTGAATGCCAGAATGCCGTTTGCGGCCTTTGTGCGCAACTGATCTTGCAACGTCAATGATCGTATCAATGAATTTCATGCCACTGCAAGGGAGGGGCTTTTCAGTCTGCTGGAGTTGCAACGCCTATGACTACCGGCAATATTTTATGAATGTGGCAAACATATGTACATATGTACATACTTGTAATTACATATGTATATATTTCTCTTTCACTGGCTCATGGTTAAGGCCAAAAGTCACCAGCCTGCATGTATGTAAGTACGTATTTGTTGACACGCAACGAAATTGAAATACATTTCCTTTATGGTTCATAAAAATAAAGCCGCGTGAGATTATGAATACCGCAAACCACTCCGCCATTTAGCAACCTGTTCGAAGTGTAGTTTCAACTTCCACCAATTTATTTTAGCAATTTTCAAGCGCTTTGCCAAATCTAACTTTTGTTACATGCCGCCATTGGTCGCGAGCGCCATGCGGTAACTATTTCTGCACGCGCATATTTTTTATGGCAGACACTTTTTGTAACTTTTGTACGGCAAATGCTTTTATAGCTAAGTGCAATTGATTTTATGCTTACATGCCCATTTTTTTTAACATTTGTAATGTACCAAAATCTTGACTATTTTTTAGCAACTTGCCACAAACAAATCTGCGGCATTCATTGCTCATTTGCCAATCAGCGATTTACTTTGATTTTCTTTACTTGAACGACGCTCAGTTGTCATGTGATATGAGCATGCGTAAGCGTATATGTGCAATATACTTCACTTCACGTACCGCACCATATTGACTTTGCAGCCCAATGCCAGTCAGTTGGCTAGCCACCCAGTCAGCAATTCAGTGCCGCCCAGACGAATTGTAAACAATTAATCAGCATGTATGCGCTCGTGTTGCACAAATGGTTCAACTTGCTTGCAACTGCGTTATTCATCATTGTAGCTTGACTTCGCATGGCAGATGCCTCGTTTTGTTAAACGAATGGCAAGTGCAATATTTTTTCCCTCAACTTTGGTGCGCTGATTGACAAACTCTCACGTGCCACATGCTACTTATCACAGCTGAGTTTGGCGAATGACGCTCATTTCGCGCTTCACTGCCACACTTTGTTAAATTTTTTCGCATAAATCCTTTTCTTCTGCTCTTTCTTGAACTTAATGCTTGAAATACAATACCGGCGAACGGCAAACTTCGCCGAATTGGGCGATGCTGTCGTTCACCGTTCGCCCAGCTATTTCGCCTACTTAAACAGAATTAGAGCGGTAGCGAAACCAGCTGATCCCATTTGGTCGCCTTTATAATTTGGGTGACCATATTTAGAAAAAACTAGACCATATTTAGAAATGAGGAAATGATAACAAATATAAATATAAAACAAAGAAAGATTATTGTAAATAATTTGTTTCAAGCCAGATTTAACGAATCCACAACTATATTTTTCAAACAACAAAAAAAAAATCGTGTTTAGGTTGTTTTCTTTTAAAACTTTGAAAGCAAAAAACAAATACGGCCACCTTTGGCACGCACAGCTGTCATCGCCCAGCAGAGCGATAGAAATAAATCTATCGCCATGAAACGCCGCCAAGAGAATTTCGCATTTCGCTTTGGCTGTGTTCAATTTCATATTGTGCGGGTGTTCTAATTTTGACAGCGCGAATTTCGCTGTGGTGAGTTCGCCGTTCGCCGGCATTGTATTTCAGCTATCACGCTTGATAAGCGACATGTGGATCGTGTTGCATGAGGGCGTCACGATGTGTCGGAGGCACGCATATTTGGAGTAGCATACGTTAAGTGACTTGTTTTTGTTTCTCTATTTGATTTGCTGTATTATTTCATTCTTCAATCTGCAACTCTTTTACATTGCTTTGCTGTGCCTTTGCTTTTGCTTGCCAGTTTTTTGTTGGCGCACCAAGAAGTTGCATTGAATTGGTGTTGATTGATAGCGCCTGGGCGTCCGCTTTTTACAGCACTTCTTATTTCACCCTTCGTCCCCTGCTGCTATGCTACTGCATTTCAAGCTCACAAGAATTTGTTTTTTTTTCATATTTAACAACGCGTTGATTTTATTAAGCGCACTTGTTATCAGCGATTCTCGGAATAAATAAAAACAATTTGTTCAATTTATTGTTTCCTCTCCTTCAATTTATTTGATTCTATTCGCAAACTTCTTCTCACAATTTCGGTGGCAAAATGGGAACGATTTTATTTTTGGGAAAATCGCAACCTATTAAGTATATAAAAGTGGTGTGGAACAGAAACACATATACTCGTACAAATTTTTTAAGCGGAATTGAAGAGTAGTCAACAGTGTTGCCGTTTTAGACCTTTGGTGGCTAGATTTAGCTACCACATACTTTTTTTGGCCACATAAGTTTAAAATTGCCCCTGCCCCTTTTTTTAGCCCTTTGGAAAATTTATTGATACTTGGCATGAAAAAGTTGTATATGCTTAATTTGATCTAATTTTTTTTTTATCTACATATGTAAGAGATGAATTTTTAAACTAAGAAAGACTGATATACATAGTATATACATATATGTATTGTATGTTCCTTACGTTTTTATACTACTATAGTTTAAAATAGATAAGTTTACGGCCCTTAATATGCTTTATTTGTTAAATGGCCCATAAGTCGATTGACCGTGTGTGTGATTGTGGTGTGATTGTACCAGCTACTGGTGTGACTTCAAAAACTATTTGGAAATTTTATGATTGTACCAGCATGCTGGTGTCGTCAGTGGTGAAATTATCTACATTTTCTAAGTAAAAAGTATTTTGGCGGAAATTTCTTGCCCTATATGGGTCAAAGCCGTGTTTGTGGAAGGTTAAGTTCGCGATATTGCAGTTGTGAATAAAAAAAAAAAACAATGTTTAAAAAAATCGTAGAAAAATTATGAAATTTCGGCTCTAATCATTTCGATCTTTCCTCGACCTCATTTGTAAAGAAATAAATATTTTACCAGCATGCTGGTAAGTTATATGCTTCGAGCCTGATGGTACAATTACTTGATGGAGCCAGCAAGCTGGTGTCGTATATTTCCTCTTTTATACAAAAAGGTTTTTAGTTGGATAAAATATTAGCTTTTTTTCCAGACTTCATTGTTTTTCTATACCATTACTTATTGAAAATGTTTGCGTGTATACTTATATATCTGTGTTCGTATGGAAAAGTAGCTTATATCGAAAGGTTGGCTTTAGTATAAATCGGCATTCGCAGCATACAATTGCGAATGACTCACCGGCTCTAAGCCGTTGAAAAACTTTTGGCAAATAAACGTGCAAGAAATAGTTCCGATACTAGCAAGTCAATATTCTTGTTAAGTCTCATCCAAAAATTCCTTGTTGTTTAAAGAATAAAGGGAATGGCTTATTATACTAAAGCTAGCCTTTCGACATAAGCTACTTTTCCAAACGAACACAGATATGTATATGTAAGTAAAAAATTTAGCTACCATTTTTAGCCACAACGACTTTTTTTAGCTCTTTGTTAGCCCTTTTTTTAACGGAATTTGGCTACCGCTAAAAAGATTCGCGGCAACACTGGTAGTCAATGATTTTCATCCATTTCAAAGAAATTCATTATTTGCCCCTAATCCCAGTCTAGTATGCGGCCAGGAGATGCGTATTTCAGTGTCAGAATAATGTTGAAGTGAAGGCAATTAAAGCAGATGAGTTGAGGAATATTACAAAGTCCTGGGAAGAGCAGATTCTGAAACCCATACATTTTTTGCGCTGAAACCAGGTTGAATTGTCAAAAAAGGATAATTTTTGCCAATTTTTTGAATTTGTTTGGGTATGGATTTTTTTTTAGTTTTCCATAAAGCATTGCATAATACTAGTTTTTGATTTGACAAAAATGAAGAATAATCAGAGAGCTACTTCGACACGTTGAAATGGATGATTTTGTTTTACCAAAAGTCATAAATTCAAAATCGTTAATACATGCAGTATTGGACATATCTATAGCACCCCCATTTCAAGGTGATATTTTTTGCGTCTTTTATTTAATTATTTATTTTTGGAAATTTTAAAATAAAATACAGTTCATTCTCTAATAAAACTCACACAAACTAAGGTTAAAAACTTTTTAAAACCCTTAAAAAAAAATGCAACAAATGTTTACCCTAATTTCAAACTTTTTTCTCAGAAGTGCTAGAAATTTTTCGAGTACACAGTTTTATAGCCCATGCAAGTTTAAAATGGCTAACAATTTCCGTTGATTTTTTATACCTTTTTGCCGCATTCACTTCCATATAACGAATAAACACAATTTAGTTTTATATGGAAAAATCCCGCAACAACCACGGCAAAAAATAATTCTAAAAAATCAACGGAAATTTTTAGCCATTTTAAACTTGCACATTATTGCACTAAAATTGAATGGGCTATAAAATTGTGTACTGAAAAAAAATTAGCACTTCTGAGAAGAAAGTTTGAAATTTGGGTGAAAATTTGTTGAATTTTTTGTAGTCATTCAAAACGTTTAAAATTTTGGTTTATTTGAGTTTTATTAGAGAAGCAACTGTATTTTATATGAAAATTCCTAAAAATAAATATCAATAAGCATGAGTGGCAAACAATATCACTTTGATTTTTAATAAATTAGATATAGAGATAAACTTTTGCATTTAGATAAGTGTTATATTCATATAAGGTCGCCAACTATTCGAAATTAGTTAGTTAGTGTTTTTAAAATCTCCAATTCACAAATATTTTTGATCCTATATTTCCACTGTATATTTAGTTTATTATTTGTTTAAACCACTAAAAATAAATAGTACTATTTGGTTGGTACTAAAATAATTAAGCAATGTTTTGCCCATATAGCAAGTTTCTTCTTAGGATATTAGCGTAGGGTTGCCACTTATTTTCGATTCTACAAAATTTGACTGAAATAACTTAATACAGATATCAAATTAACGGTATTTTCGAAGAGTTTAATTCAAAAATATTTCCGTATAGGGTTGCCATGCTTAGTTTTGATAAAAATCTTAATATTACTAATTTCAATGAGCTTTTTTTTTAATGTGAGCATACGCAGTACATATACCCTTAAAATATGTACTCCTCAACCTGGCGTATTTTAAATAGGGCTGTCACCTGATTTTTTAATATACATGAGGTGTTTATTTAATTTATTATATTCAAAAAGTATTTTTTAATTGTTTCCAAAATATTATTTTTATATAATTCTGAGATACTGAGCCTCAGGCATAAAAAGTGTATTGAAAATTAAGTCGGATCTTAAGCTCACTTTTTCTGTGTGATGTTATTTTTGCTTATCAACATTTTTTTCAAAGTTTTTTTATTTGCACTGAGTACTGAGGTACTTATCAGGCAGAAATATCAACGCACTAATAATATTTTTTATGGACACAATTTCGTAATCCTTACGGCCATTGGTGCCAAGCGGCAGATTGGAAAATTATTCCCCACCTTATTTGGGGTCACGCTGGACATCCACCCAGCCTCAAAGTTTTCTTTAAGCAGGTTTCTGCCGAAGTCACGCGTTATAGACAGCGCCTTAGGTGGCTGCGTTAGCGGAAATTTTTCTTTTTTTGCCCTCAAAAATATTCCCACAATCTAAATGAATTCATGGATTCCGTCACAAAGCACTTGTAAACATATTTACCGACAAACAGTCGTGCATTTAAATAAGAAGAAGAAAATTAATGCATATATACATTTGTAGTTGTGTATGTATGATTTTTTATGGAAGTACATTTATAACCCATAGCAATAGCAATAAATAGTCGACATACTTATGAAACTCATTTGTACAACACTTCACTTATTGACACACATTTGATGTCATACCAACACTTCAAACACCAAAGCGCGCATACAGACACTCGTATTTCATGCCAATTTGATGCAGAATTATATCAACGCCTCTTAAGTGTGTACATATTTACATATCTACATACATATATTTTTTTACTATTTATTGTATGTACAATGGAAAAAAATCAAATTTTATTTACTCAAAAGCACTTCCGAGTCGACATGAATATAAAGTTAAACATTTATTGACACTTTTGCTTGAACGACAAATAGACTAGCAAATAGACAGAAGGACTGAAGGTATTGGAGCAGGCGTAGAAATATGAAAGTCAAGCGAAAAATTTCAACTGGCGTATTAGCAGTCATAATAATATGTAAAGACATGTGTTTTTTTTTTTGTGAGGGGTATAGTGGAGGAAAAGCGCGCCAGAAATCTATCATGGAAGTACATAGGAAACATCAATTGTCACGCAATTGTCGCATGTTCTAACGATACAAATCTCAACAGCAGCAATAAAGACAAAAAAAATTCATATTTTTTATCGCGCCAAGCTGAGTTCTTTAGCTAAGTTGGCCATGGAGCGGGGACCTGCAGCAAAGGGATCGTTCAGATGAGACCGCGTGACACGAAAGTAATGTAGCATTAGCGACGAATTTTAATGCGGCATACAATTAAGATTTTCATTCTTTTTTGTTGTTGCCTCAATGCTGCACACGTCCAGGCATCCAGTTCATGGATTTGCTCGCGCAGATCAACGACTTGCAACATGTCAGTACTCTGGCGCTTGTATTTTGCTGTTGACTTGTTAAAGTATTTTTGTCACACAAAATCTGTTGCTTTCAACATTTCCCAGGCAACATAGCTTTGCCTTTGAGAAGTTGTGGTTTGAGAAAATTAGCGAGCTCATTTTTAAATTTAGCCGAAAGGGAAGAATTTTTTTTGGAGCTGATGACATGGTGCCAGAAGTGCACGCAGTTAAGTGCAGTAGTATGTGTAACTTTTGCACTTCTCCACTTGCTTATGTAGTTCTACGAGCGTTGGGCATGGCATGTGTATATCGAGCCCTAACCGCCAAAATAACGTAAGCGACATTTTTTCCAAATTTTCTTTTTGATGCAGAAATATTCCTAGATCATCTAGGTACATTTCTGCATCAAAAAGAAAATTTTGGAAAAAAATGTCGCTTACGTTATTTTGGCGGTTAGGGCTCGATATGAATATTATAATAAAAGAGATGCGTGTGAATATGAGTCTGAACAAGAATATGAATGCAAATATGGATTTGAATGTAAAAACAAATACGACTGTGTATATGTATATTTGAGTATGAGTATGAGTATGAGCATGAGTATTGATATAAGTATGACTATGAGTATAAGCATGAGTATGGTTATGAGTATGAGTACGAGTATGAGTATAAGTATGAGCATGAGTACGGATATGAATATGACTATGCGTTTGAGTTTGAGTATGAGTATGTGTGTGGATATAATTATGAATATTAACATAAATATGAAAATTAGTACCACTATGAATCGGAATAAAAAGTGAATATAATTATGAATGAATACCAGTACGAATATAATTATGAACATGAATACATATAAAAATAAATATGTGTGTGAAGATAAATATGGAAAAAATATGAATATTACTACGAATATGAATCCGAATAGGTATATGAATATATATTCCAACATTAAATTAAAATAAATGTAGATGTCAATATGATTAACTGAAGAAATATGAACAGGAATATAAATATGAATATAACTATAAATATAAATGTGAATAAATGAAAGAATGAGGAAATGAATATAATTTAATATGAATAAAAATATGAGTATGAGCATTAATATGGATATTGGCATGAATTTGAAGAGAATTTTTTTTTTTTTAATACATATGTATGATTACGAATATGAATACAAATATGCATATGAATGAGAACATGAATATCAGTATGAGTACTTATGAATATGAAAACGAATATATAACTGTGGCTATGACTATAAATATGAATGTGATTATGAAAATAAATATGTATGAATACATATTAATATGGATACGAATTTGAATACGACGATAAATATGAAGTCGAATATGTACATGAAATCATTGTTGAAGTTGCCTCCATTTCTCTTAACCTAAAATAATCGGTTGCGCAGACACACTTGTAAACGCTTGTAATTTGTCTCTGATTATTTTCATTGTGGCACACATTTGCGACGCAGTGTTCATCAGAATGGTAAGCAGATTCAAGCAGACTCGTTGTCTGCGGTCTGTGCAATCGCTGACTCACTGATGAACTTGCTCACTTATAAAATGGTTGACAAAAGAAAAGAATTGGGAGGAAATATTGCATGTATGTACATAAGCTGACGCTTGATGTAGTGGCCGCTTTTACAACGGTTTTCATTAATAATAGGACAGTTTTGCGGTAACTATCCTCAGATTCACATCCCTGATACTCCACAAGTAAAGTTAAATACCAAATTCGATTTACACTTTCTCATGATCAGCGTCATATCGCATTATTTTTGATTCTGCTTATATCTCGCCTTTTTATTTAGTTATATTAAAGAATTGGAAGTTATCAAAGCTCCACTGCCGGTTTCACCAGCAATTAAAGTAAAAAATAATTGTTTCCCTTTTCATACTAAATTCACTTAAATTATTTTCACGAAATTGGCTATTAGCATATTGAAACCGAAAATCAGGTCTTAGCTAATTCTGTAAATGATAAACCCCATTCTGAATATTTTGTATGGGTCTTCTTTGAGCCTAGTTCTTTTCGGACCAAGCCCGCATTTTTAATCTATATTTCTTTATACTTGCATTTGACCGCTTGTGGCAAATACTTTATTACATTTACTCACTAAAAGAAAAATATGAATTCCTTTTGTCAACCTGCTCCACAAACTACAATTTTTGTGTTCACTCTACAAACTTTTGCGGTTTAACTCTCCTTTTTTTCTGTGGAAATGTGGCATTGTGAATTTTTATTTATTTTTGTTTTTGTTTTCGTGCAGACACACTGCAATTGAATTAAAGGTTTACACTGGACGTGGTGGTGTTGCATGCTGCTTTCGATTTCATGAGTTATACATACTACTTTTCTGTGCGTATGCGACAAATTCGATTGATGGCACTTTTACTTTTTATACCTTTCATGAGCATGAAATGGTATTATAACTTTGGTCCGATGTTTGTAAGTACCAGAACAAAAAGAGATAGACCCATGAAAATGTATACTTATATGATCAGAACGTCGAGCTGAGTTG
>NW_016157124.1:729694-733201 GCF_001687245.7 Rhagoletis zephyria | reverse complement strand
ATGTATTCAAAAGCAGTAATCTGTCAAAGTAAAATTTGCAGATGTTCATGAAAGGTATGAAGCCTTCGGCATAGCCGAAGACAGCGCTGCTCTTACTTGTTTTCTCTGTTTTGTGGTTAAGGTATCATTTAATAAAACTTACTGCATCGAAAGGAAGACATTTTATGGTGGTAAAATGAAGTAATTAAGTATTTATGGTAATGCGTACAAGTTCATTTAGAATGGAAATTATTTATTTCATAGACGATAGGAAGACTGTTATTACTGCAGATTTAGAAACAATTATTTAGTTTAAAATTCTTATTCTAATTAGTAAAAAAGTGCAATCCATACAAAACATTACCCAAAAATAACTGGCTGATATCTCACAATGTTAACGTAGATATGGTATATTTGAATCTTGAGTATTCGATTCTAAGTCTGTATCTTATTAACATGGATTTAGCTTTTTTAGATATTATGCCAAACATCCAAACATACAAACTTTCACATGTATAAAAATAATAGAATTAGAGGTGCCACGCCCTCTTTTCCGAATTGGGTGAAAACTTCACATAAACCATCGGCATGATAGCCCGAATATGCCGTATAAATTTTGTTGAATTCGGTGAAGCCGTTCCCAAGTCATAAGGTAACACCAAAAACGTGCTATTATTTCATATACATATTTAAGATTACATCTGAGTTAAATAAATCCTGACTTTATTTACCTATGTTTTTTTGTGAACTACATAAATACTCAAATACTACTTAATTGACTTCAACTTTTATACGCACTTTCTCTGACATTTACCCAATCTTCAAGTGCTTTCTTATTCAGCGCACTAAAATTCCAAATATCGTCTAGCCATTGCCACAAGTCTGCGAATAATTCGATACATATGTATGTATGTATGTAGACTCAATGTTTCACCATATCCTTAAGTCGCAGTATTTACCTTTCCAAATTTATTGTATTTGAAATTACAAGTGATTTTATTGCTATGGTATTGCCAAGACTCACATTGTCGATTGTTTTATTCAATGAAACTCGAAAAAGAAACACAAATAAATCGAAAGAAAAGTTGAATAAAATTCCTGCCACGCAAGCATGGACTATATAGGGTGCGGTAAGGTAAATATGCATGGAAAGTCAAGAATTTAATACACTGACGAGCAGTAATCCTATGTCAAGCTCTTGCATACACATACTCACATGCAAACATATGTAAATATGTATACACTAGGATGGTTCAAAGAAGTAAAATCGCAATTTTAATGCTCTCACCTAGGATTGTTCTATATCGAACAAAATTTTCTATTACTTACTATATTATTATTATTTTGAAATCAAAAAATATATAGAGGTCGCTCAAAGCGTTCAAAGTTTTTCAGGTAAATATTTTATATGGAGAAAAAAACTATTTTTCGTAGAAATGGTACGGAAATCTTTAAAATTTGTATTTTTCTGCTCAGGAGACAACAACAATATTTATTAAAACATTTTCTATTATTTATTATTTTTTATGACCCCTAAAGACCTCAACTGAGTCGCCCATTGCGGTAAATGTTTATTCGATATAGTAGAACAGTCATAGGGGGTGATAGCATTAAAATTCCGCCTTTACCTTTTCACATGCATTATTGGGCCACCCTAGTATGCTCACATCTAAACACGTGAAGTGCTCACAGCCAAAAGATTTCTTGTGTCTAGTGAATATATTTATATAAATAAAACACGGAAACAAACTTACATACATAAATACATTTGTAAAACCTGTTTATGACGGTTCTATCCTCGTCACATTTGTTTTTTATTCAAGCATGGACTTACCTTAAACCATTCAATTGTCGGCTCCGGCTTGTATTCGACGTTGCATTTCAGTGTGGCAGGATCAAATCTGTTGGACGCTGAACTACATGCGATTATTATTATTGAGCTGCAAAGAGAAAAAGAAAAAATCAAATGAATGGGAACTATTGTTGAGATAGGAAAATTTTAAAAATTCAAAAGTTTGATTGCTGAAAAAGTGTTGAACTAAAATATTGTGTGGAAATTCAGTAAAAAACAACTAAACAATACAGACTAAATGCGATGATTTCAGAATGAACGAACGAATGCCAGGATTAACCAAGGATACCAAGGGTTAAGAATTAGAGATTGTAAAGTTTTTGCTTTTATTTTCTTAAATTTTATTTTGTTGCATTTATAAGCGAAGGGCTGCGGTGGCACGCAGATTAGTTTTGTGGGAAACGTGTCGATTGCTAAATTTTTTATTTCTGAAAACTAACGTTATATAGGAGGAAGGCGTGATACATCCGTCCATATATATCTCGATTCGTTTTGGCTGTTACAAATAACCGTTATGTGAACAAAGTTATAATACCTTTGAGCACAAGTCCGCTCGGGTACAAAAAGTAAAAATAACCACTCGTACTCATATACCCGTAGCTGCGTATGTAACGTATACGCCGTGTAGCACCATACGCAGTCATCTAACACGTTTACTCGCATGCCATAAGTTAAAAGCCATATCTATACTAATATATATTTTGAAATCCGTTTTTTTTTGTGTTCGCAAAGCTCGAGAACGGCTGAACCGATTTTCTAGAAATTTCGGACGCCTGCCGCATACGGCCCAAGGATGGTTGTATGCTAAAAAAACTGTTGATATATAAAGAAGGCGTGGCACCTCCCATACAAACTAAATTTTTCATACTGATTAACTCTGAAAGTGTTAATGGTATAGTACTGGCACTTCGTATAGAGATATGTATGTATACGAAATCAAGCCCGTACTCATGGGGAAAAATTGGGCTATTTGAAAAGTAGGCATGGGCCTACAAACTTACCGACTTTCAGCTATCTTTGAATGTATTTATAATTCTTCTGTAGGTGGGTTTGTGAGTGAAATCCTCCTAAATGGGTGTCCAGATTTTGACGAAAATTTTTGTGTGTATTTGAGTGGGTCTCTGGATGGTTTAGTTTCAAAGTGTATCCCGCCAGTTGGCGCTGTAGTTAAGTTATTACCAGGGTTCGGAAATATTCATATATGAATCTTCGCGAACATACATTTATGATTTTATACGCGAAGGTGAACGAATCAAATATTCTGTATTGATTCTCCTTCGCGAACGTAAAGCATAAAACCAGTCCAGATAGTTCGCGTTCGCGAATGTTAGGTAGAAAAAATTTCCGCTGTTGTTCGTACGCGTATGTTTTGGTGGACCAAACAGCGTGCGTTCATATATGTAGCTATAAGTGGCAGCGATGCCTTCGCGAAGGTTCACTGTTGTCGTTCTCCTTCATAAATGAATGAAAATGCTGCGGCAAATATTCGCGGAAAGTTGGTGTGGCTAGAGATACTATTCTGTGCGAAGGCAATTTTGTTAAATGCATAAGATTTGCACCGTTCATTCGATTTTCAAAAATGAGGTTTCAAATGAAAGGGCTTGGCCTCTGGATATGCAGAAAGGATATATTTTTTTGACAGGGTTGCCACCTGCGTTTAAAATTGTGATATTTAC
>NW_016157124.1:680249-727730 GCF_001687245.7 Rhagoletis zephyria | reverse complement strand
CGATTTCTCTTTTCATTCTGATCATTTATGTATACATTTGTCTATATCTATCTCGATTCGTTTTGCCTGTTACAAACAACCGTTATGTGAACAAAGTTATAATACCCTTGTGCACAAGTGCGCTCGGGTATAAAAATCTTATTTATCATCCGATTTGGCTAATATTTAAAATATGTATTGGTAACGGTAAGATCAATACTATTGCAAAAAAGCGCTGCCAGGTGGCGCTGAAGACGAATTATTACTAAAAATCGCCAAGTGAGAAAAGGTGCCGGGAATGTTAGATTAAATCGACCTGTTGCACCATTGAGTATATGGAACTCTCCTGTTCTACGATGTGATTTTCCAATTTTATTATGCGTTTAAGATTCTAAGGTATTTCGTCTGAAATGCGTATTGCATTTCTGTAGAATAATTATACGCACCCATTTTGAAATTGCCACCAACTATACCATAAATCTTCTAGGACAGATTCACTATAGAACCGGTCATTGTTGCCGCCAGGGAGTGAAGAGGAAAAAGTTCTTCAAATTTATTTCGTTTTGCGATTAACCGTGCTATGAAATGCTGCTCAATTTGAGAATTTCAAAAACTTCTTCACGGACGTAAAACTTTCGTTAGGTTATTTAAAACGGTAAATGACCACCAAACCATAATCTTAGTAGATGAATGTGCCAATGAAAATCGTAAACAAGAATTATTGATGAAAATGTTGGACCAAAAAGTTTAAACAAAAATAATAACTTTGGGCGGAACGAAGTTGGCCGGGTCTGCTAGTTATTTATAAAGCCATAATCGGAGTTGATAAGTGGAAAGTCGGGAACGAGAATTGTTGGTGAAAATTTTGAACCATAATATTTCGATAAAAAACTTAATTTTGGGCGAGTCGAAGTTAGCCGGGCAGGTTACGTTTTTTAATAAAAGCAAATTATAAATGCAAAGCAAATTTTTCAAATCTTTTATACCATCGCGACGGTGCACCAAAAATTTTAAGCCACACAAAATTTCCAATTAAAAATTTTCATTACAAAATTAATGCCCTTTTCGGCAACTTGGAGCAAACTCAATTTACAAAATTTAAACAAATTAAATTGGCAGCATAATTAATTGCATGGCAACGGTGTATCGCATATTTGGTAAATTTACGGTTTGCGTGGCGGAAAATTTCTTTGCTTATACATATGTATGTACATGCACTGCAGACCTTGCTATCACCGTTTGAGTAAGTGTTTGAAGCGCAACGAGGCCGTTTATGAGCTGCCAAATTAATTAAAACTACGCTTACAGTGACTCTATCGTATCGAAGGTCCGTATTGTAGAGGAGCCAATGGTGGGCAAATTGTTATAATATCTTCTTTATTTTTATTATCTTAGCGCAAAAATTGCTTGAGAAAATAAGAATTTCACTCACCGAGTATTTATCGATGTAAAGCTCATTAAAAATGAAAATCACGTTCCCGCTAACATTGGGCGGGCTGTGCGTATGTCTCCATAATCAACGTCAATAACGTGCAACAGCAGTAGGTACAATACAGTGGTGCTCAAGTTTTGCGTGATACCTTATTTTCGTTAACTATATATAAAAGCACAAACCATATAAGTCAAAGTTTAAAATTTTGTGCATAGTTCACGAAAATTTAACAAATTAAAAAAAATCATAAAAACTTTAAACTTTTTATTCAGAATTTGTTGAATCTTATCTATGTATAACACATGAACAAAATCTATTTTTATATAGAATTTTTTTTTTTTTTTAATTTTTAAACCTGCACATTATCATACTAAAATTCAGTGGGCTACAAAACTGCATACTAAGTAAGTTTCTAAAAAATTCTGATGAAATATTTTTTTTTTAAATTGGTTGCATTTTCGTGAATTGTGTACAAAGTTTTAAGCTTTTATGGCATAGAATCTCTTTTTTTATAAATAATTAACGAAAAAAGTGTATCACGCAAAAAATAAGTGTGCTATTTACGTGAGCGCCACTGTAAGCATATACTACATGTACATGGGTACTAACTACCCACTTACGCCCGCATTGCCATCACTGTGAACCATCATTAATATGCATGTTCGACAAATTATTAAAATGCCACTTAACGACCGGGTTGCTGCGCATAACATTCGCACAATTCATCGAGCTAACAGGAGTCAATTTGTACAGAAAGCAGCTATATATGTACATACCTATATGTATATCATATCAAAATATACGTGTGTACATATGAACATGTAGGTATTGGGATATATTTATGTTTCTTCAAGAGCGTACTACCACCCTGTAGGACCAAGGTTCGATCGCTAAAAAATATTTTTTTTCTAAATAGTAGGCAATGGCAAACCTCCGAGTGTATTTCTGCATAAAAAAAATGTCTCATGGAATACATTTTCCGCCGGCGTAAAACTGTAGGTCCCTCCATTTGGGTAACAACATCAAGATGCACACCAAATATTAGAGGAGAAGCTCGGCCAAATACTTAGCAAAAGTGTAAGCGCTAAAATGTTATGTATTGGGATTCTTTAGGAGCACGTGCATATCTAGAGAGCTCCACAGTTCGAACGAGCGCAGCTAAAGGGTATTTATATGCATAGCTGCTACTCGACGGATGGCTGGTTGCTCTGTGTTGACTATTCAAACAGTTAAGTAAGTAATAGAAATATTATCCTGCAATGAGTTGATCAACGTCAAAGTCAACTCACTACTGCCGGCGGTGTCGAGTTGTTGCAAGATGATGTTGCTTGCAATTTTGTGCTCAGATAAACGGCACATCCCCCTCCCGTCCACCGCTTCTCCTGAGCTCCTGAGCTAAAAACACCTGCCCCACTTGCACCATGACGCTGTGAAGGCAATCACGTTGGCATAAATAGTAATTGAGTGAGACCGTTGCGTTGCGGGCAAAATAATCAACTACCTATATTGGCTGCAAAGACATTAAAAGCAAAAATTGAAACCTGAAAGCTAAGCTTGGGAGCCAGAGGAACCTGGTTGGAATGTTGGCAGTAGAAATGTCACCGACAAAAGTCACATTGCTGGCAACAAGGACGGATAACAACCAGCGTAAAAGTAAACACAAAGATACAAAATTATAAGCAACATGGTGCTGCAACAGCAGCAACTACAACAACAAATCATAATTACCCTACTTCTGGCCAATGATTGACTTTTAGAAGGAAAATTATTGCAGTGGCAAGCAGAAAGTTGGTTGTCATTTTACCCGAGTTCTAAACATACAAATGTAAGTACAAACAAATGTATGCTTGTATGCTAAATTGCTGAACAATTTCAAATATACCGCATGGATATTTAAATTGCTAACGCTGGCAAAACAGCGAGGTCCAGACACTGTCAAGGCTAATAAGGCAGTAAACGAAATTTAAAGGGTTCTCCGCAGAGTGAGGCGAATGAGTAAAGTAACAACATAAGGCCACATCCATACTTACATACGTAGATGGTGGGCTTGTTGTATGTTGTAGCGCAGCAAAGTAGTTTGAGTGCCACATAGTTTACCGGCGGTCGTCGTTGGCAACCGCCATTGCCAACAAACACCATGCAGTTCGCTTCATCCTCACGCCCTTCCACACAGATTTTTATTCATGTATGTGTTAGGCTTTCTCGCACGTTTCAAATGTGCAAATGAGCGCGCCATATCATATCGAGCTACCAAACGGCTTATTAAAGCATACAAAAATGGCTATAAAGTTGGTTAATACAGAAATACATAAATATATGTACGCGCGTATATAAATATATACATATACATATTCAGGTATTTACCCAATAACCATTAAGCTTGGTTAAAAATTAGAAATTAATCGGAAAAAAAATATTTTTTTCAAGTCTCAGCTTCGACAGAGAATGTGGAAATTGGTTAGTATTCGTTACGAGAACTAGGCCAAGCTCCAGCAAAACGAATTCGAAATCCACCCCGTTATCGAATTGAAATTTTAATGAGATAGATTGATTGTCTTATATTACCCTTAGAGGATGTTTTCATTTTTTTTCGAACCCATTTCGAGTATTTCCAATATACAAACTATGAACGTTGGAGAACTAATAGAGAGTTTTTTTTCTACCCAAAAATTTAAAAAAGGCTCAATCTCTGCTCTTTGTAGCTTTGCCAGGGGTTTTGGTTGCCCTGAAAATCAGATGGTTATCTAAAACGACAATATCTATTATAAAAAATTGCCCTTTGACAGGATTGAGTGTAACATCGAACACATTTTGCGCCGGGGAAGGGCTACATTTTTTGGTAGAAATGAAATCGCGATAATGTTTGTTATGATTTCGCGCTCAGTTCGATACTCATATTGGTTATCGAAGGTCATAAATATACAAACGTTCGCCACAATGTTTATTGGGTATTATACAGTTATAACAAATCACGCAAACGCGCATATTGCCCGAGTAACGCCCTCAATTTAACGCCTTTGACTTTTTTGCGCAAATTGAATAGACAATTACTAGGCACTGAGTTAGTAAAGTCATGATGGGAACTTGCAACAAGGAAAGCTAATGTTGCACCCTATCAATGCCAGCGTTCGTATGTCCCGCAGTGCTCCGTCTCCATATAAATGATGGGCGAAAATAGAACAGCGGCCTGACGCTTCCTAGTGGCATACAGTTTATTGAGGTTCTAAAAACAAGCGGACAGAAAATATGATTGGCTACTTTGGGGTTTTGTGGACCTTTTTCATTTCAGCAGGTGTGAATCCGGATATTTTTCGTGTTATCAAAATAAGATTTGGTCTGTGAACTTACGCAGTTTCGATACATACCGACTCAGATATTAGTCTTCTAATACCAATAATTACTACAATATATCAGAAACCAAGGACCGACATTTTTCTTGAATTTTCTCAATAAACATTTCAATTTGTCCAGCGCGGTATTTTAATGCAGGCAACCTTATACATAGTTATAACGAAACCGCTCCATTTGCTCAGCCATGGAAATACTTTGGCCACAATCAGTCCCACCGACTGCAATGGTGAGTACAAAAGGCAAATAGACGAATGGTTGACAAAATCACGAGCATTTAGTCATTAAGGCATACCGCTGAAATAACGCTTTGCCCACTTGGATGTAAGCAACTGTTGAGTTGCTGACGTTGAACAGAAGCAGTTACATACCTGACTGCTGACTGTGGTTGTGTCCAAAACTCACTTTTTACCGCACCTGAACTGGCTGCCACTCTTTTCGTGTTGACACACCGACATTATAGCGCAATCGCTGATGGTCAATAGCACCGGAGATGGCCACGAAACATTTTTGTTGCAGTTGACTGTCGATTGCTTGGGCTGATGTTGCCTTTTTTATCTTTTGACATATGTACACACCCAACCTATGTATTACCCATCTCGATCGTCGTGTCAGCCACTTAATCAGCATACTTTGATTACATTATAATTATGCAAATGGCTGGCGGTTGGCGGTACTTTGCTCGCTCTTCTCTGACTCTTGACGAATTTTTACTGGTAATCTTTCCAGTTTGCGGCAATTTAATTTGGATATACATATTGATATGCGTACGTATGTAGGTGTGCAGGAATGCCCTTGAGCGTAGCCTCCAGTCTATGCCACTGCTGAAAATGTTTTTCAACCGCATCGTTTTGTTGCCCCAAGTGTCGCTTTTGGGTTTTGTGAAAGGCAGAAATGACCTTTTCCACCTCTTAGCATTTTAATTTTATTTCCATATATTATTTTTCCTCTCTTTTTGCTGTAGCGTTGAGCAATTTTAATTGGCATTGGCTGTGAATGCTAAAGGTTCTGCACTCAGTTCCGGAAAACTCCGATAGTGTATCTCCTCAATTTTTCTGTGTTTGTTTGTTTTGGTAATTAACTCTATTTATTCTTCTCCGTGCAGTGAGTGAATACGCGCATTGGTGACTACTTTTTCTTATATTCGTACACAAAATCTATTGGGTTTTTCATTCATTATTTGGCAACAAAAGCAAAAGTTGAAATTACAAAGTAAGCAACAAAAAGAACAAATATCGGCCACAATTTTACCTATAAATACTATTAAATTTAAGCGAGTCCTTTGGTAGCTTAAATTTCTTATCCGTAAATGTTGATGTGAAGTCCTAACCACCAAAAAACTAGTGAAATTAATTTTTAAAAATTTTATTTTTGATACAGAAATGTATCTGGGAGCACTTCCGCATCCAAAACAAATTAAAAAAAATTTCGCTTACGTTATTTTCCGGAAGCAGCTTGGGTGTAACAGAACACGAGACACCGGAACGTGAAATATCTTTTGTATCCTTTACAAAGAGAGTTCCTAACCCAGTGTGGCTTCCCTGACGAATCCTAAAATGGCCTTGGTAGGCGAATTCTTAATAACAAAGGGTTCGAACGTTGAAGCTTTAAAGTGGGTCAATCTTTGTCTTCTAGCCACAGCCGGACAGTGGCAGACAATAAGCTCTGAAGTTTCATCATCTACAAGGCTAAGCCGGCAATCCTTCATTATTTTACATAGCAAAATCGTATTTCAGGTCTCACGACATAAATGTGACCCGATCTGCCAGAAGTATTGAGAAAGAAAGTCCTAATAATGAAATTTCTCGAAGTGTTGCTAGAAGTGATGTCACAATAGGGTTAAGCAAATAATGGTATCAAAGGGGTAGCACATTAAAGCAACACTGCAATTATGTATTTGCCACTTCATATTAAATGTTAATTACTTTTCGTAGACATGCGTGTTAAGGGGATTTTTCATTTCATTTCATTATTTTCTTTAGCGCCGATTTGTCCCCTATTCACCACTTACACCGTATTAACGCGACAATATGGCGTGTGTTGGCGACTGAAATACTTAATTATAATTCGCAAAAAGGCGTCGACACTGGTCACTTTTGCGAGTGACACTTTGACAGCGTCGGTGACGCTTGTGACGCCGGTGAGTAAGTATGTAGGTACAGTAGCAACGAAGAAAATGATTTTGGTCGCGTGAAAGAGGGAGTGTAGTGGACAAGCAAAAACTCAGCGAAATACAGCTATCCACTACTGCTTGCGGCATGTGGACAGGTGTCGTTTTGGTCTTATGTATTTGTGGCAAGTCATAGGACACTTAGTTTACGGCATTCTTTTTTCGATTATGAATTTGTAGTTGAAGAGGGAAAGTTTAATGGTAAAAAGTTTACTTTGGGAATCTATATGTATAATACGCGAAGGGATTTTTTGACCAGGACTAAATATCTGTGCCGTTCGCCCGATTTTCAAAAACTGAGGTGTCAAATTAAAGCGCTTGGTCTGTAGATGTGCAAACTGGTTTTATTTTTTCTAAAACAGTTGCAACCTGTTGAACAATTAAACTTAAATTATTTAATAATCAAGGCCATCAAATCCACACCGTTCGTTCGATTTTCCAAAGTGAGGTGTCATATTAAAAGGCTTGAACTGCACATCTGCAATAAGCTTTTACAGGGGGCAGCGCTTATGGAAGAATGCCTTTTCTTCTCAGGCGTCGGGGCATGGGCGCAGATGAGCGCGTTGTGACGCGGCTTGTGCCTAGACGCTCGTCTACCGCAACTAAAAATCCAACACCGAATTTATGCTCCTTTGCGTGACAGCTACAGTAGACATCGCAATAATCTACACTTTTCTTGCCATGCCCCGTCTATCGCATTTTTTGGATAGCGGTGTTGTCAGCCTTTGTCTTCCCGAAAATATCAACCAGCCGGGCAGACTCAGCATCCCCATTAAGGGGCCGGATATTCCAGGTGCATACCCTTAAATCAAAATCCTTTAGATGTAGGTTTCTCGTGGTTTTTAAATGCGGGACCCAAACCCAGCTCACGCCAAGTTTTTCGTTTTCACTTTATCTCGCTCCCAAATAGGTGTTTGGTCGCTACACAGAGGACATGTAGATATAAATATCCAGTTGTCGTGAGCTACGATTGAATTGGTACGCAAAATAATCACTTCTTCCCACTCCCTGGTAAATGGTAGTCAACAGCTTTCCTCAATAACGTCGACTTCTGCGTACGTAACTATCGTACAAATTTTACCACAATCCAAAAAATCACAAAAAATTCGTACAAAAATAAAGATTATCCTTATTTTCTTTGCTACAAAGGTTTGGCAATGACCACAACCCATCATACTTATTTGATTCGAATATTGCGACCCAGAAATTTTGTAACTGTGAAATATCTTTTTACTTAAAATATACATCTAAATAAATACCCAGAAATATTTCATAGTTGGCTGTTATTTCTGATGATATCGTTTTGTTTATGCTAATTTGTAGCTAACAACGAATTTAATACATTTGCGGCTAAATTACTATAACTAACTAACTAACTGCGTAACCTTCTTTTCACAAAGGTCAAAGCTCTTACGGCAAAAATGGGAAGAGGTATAAAGATTTTACGGCATGCCTGAATTTCAAAAAAAGCCTATGCATTTACTAATGCTTATATGAGACTTTATTGTAAGTTCCATTTTTCAACAAATGCTTTAAGATATTACATATAAAGTAGCCTTAAAATTCGGTTAGCGTTTTCAACTGTGAAGTGAGTGAAATATTCGGCTGACTACTGTGATCAGCATAACCGAAGTTGGAGTGATGAGGCCTATTTTTTGATGAAAAAATTACATCTATGTACGTCGACGTCGACAACCATAATAAGGCGGATTATATAGAAAACACCACGCGTGTTCGGACACCAACACAAATAACGAATGAAGGACACTTCAGCTGTTTAATAATGAAACGAAGAATTCCAGTGAAACACTTAAACGAAAAATGTTGAAAGGCGACTGAAGTGCCATTGCCGGAAATGCAGTCAAACCATTGAGTTAGAGGCAAAAACATTTGTTCTCTAGAAAGGAGCCGTACGATGGCTGTACGATGGTCGTACATTTGTTTCCCGTGCGTATATGCATTTCCAGTGCGTGCCTCCGTGCCTGTGTGCTTGTGAATGAGCCACATCGATGCCATCTGAAGCAGTGCTGCCACTGTTCGCCTAATTTTGCAAAAGCTGTCGTTTCATTTTGCTCAATGCAGCGTTTTTTGCTGAAAATTTCTTCCCTTTTATTTTTATTGTACTCTTCTTTGGCGAAACTCAATCTATGCCAATCGAGCCAGAACTCTAAGGGGCCATAACGCACAAAAAATAAAATGCTATGGGGCAACTGAACTGTGCAAACATGCTGTGGGGATCGCGTTTATGTCAGTTGGAAATGCAAAAGTTTGTTGAAAAAATTTCTGGCATTTTCAGTTTTTTACTGTGCCTTTCGTGCTTTTTGCATCCTTTTTTTTACTTGCTGTCAAGCGCGCCAATCAAATTGAGATTGAAGTTTCAGAGAAAATGAGATTTTGCAAGACGGTATTGACCGTTGAGATGCCGTTTGGTCGATTTTTTACTCCCGATTCGATCCATGAGTCGATTCAAAAAATTCGAAATTCGACATTCGATTATTCCTCAATTGATGAACATTGATATACGGTTTACCTCAGAAAATTTATAAAATTTTTAAGAAATTTGAACTGGAGGCTTTTACAAAAAAATAATGGGGCTTGACACTTTCCACTTTGCTATCTTGAGAGAGCAAAGATCAAAGAATTCAATGGCCTGGCTCTCTTTCACCTTCGACTAAAGGCTCCTTAGGAAAGCCTCTTAAAAATAACTCTATTAAAATTATGGCTTATATCACAACAAAATTTTAATGACAATGTTGGGCATTACGTTCATAAAAATTTCCATTGTTGCCATTCATTAAACATCGCAGTGTGACTTTTGGTGAAATGGCAACTTTGCGAACAAAATTGTTGAACGACCTATCGCAACCCCGGATTACCAAATGTAAAATTTTTTTGAAAATACTGCACGTAAGTGAAAAATAAGCATTTTTACCTTTTTTTGTCATTTAGTTTTTTTTTTTCAAAGTATTAACGAATTGTTACTACTACTTAGCTACTTAATAGCTTTTGAATAAATGTGGATATTACAGTACAGTAATAGTACAATGATTCTCTCTGCCAATAGAGCACATCAAACAGTGACTTTTTGAGGATGTAACGGCGTCTCAACAATTTGTTTTTATTAACGTACCTATTCACCCAAAAGTGAGCTTCATCGCTGAACAAAATTGGGAAAATCGGGATCGGTGGTCATCTCATTTTGGGTCCATTCACCGATGGTCGTTCGCCTTCAGTTCTTGCACGAGTTTGATTTTGTAAACCCGCAAACCAAGATCCTCTCAGAAAATCTTCCATAAAGTGGATGGGTACAGCTAAAATTGTTACGTGCGATGGCGGATGGACTCATTCGGGTCTTCTTCGATACTCTGCTCCACAGCAGCAATAGCGTCTTCGCTTGCTCGAATTACCAACTCTGCTGGGCAATTACGTCGACCGAATATTGGACGCAGCGCGGGATGCTTCACGCAAACTAAACTGAGTATAAATCAAGTAACAGCTGTCAAAAAGACCAACTCCGAAAAAAGTATTGCCTCATTGAAAACCACACGTCTAAAAAAAATACCCTTTACCACAGCGTTGTTTCCGCCGTTTAAGACAACAGCTTTTCACTTGCCTTCAAAGCCAATATTGTCAAAAGCGCCCTCAATATTCACGAAGGTCGCAAATATCTAGCGAAAAGCCTTCTCAATCCTAGATTAAGTTTTGCAATATAGTTTCACAAGATTTATGACGCATGGCATATTGTTTCGATTGGCGTATCTAGTACTTCTTCGATTACAAACATCAACGATAATTATAATAGATAACACAGGTCCACAAAAAACAAATCGATGAAAGGTTCCTTTGACCAAACCTAGTTTATTACGTGTTTCCAGACGTGATGGAGCAAAACGGACTTCAGATTCGTGTTCAGCGACCCCAAAAACATATAACAGACTAAGTTTGGTCAAAGGAACCTTTCATCAATTTTTTGTGGACCTGTGTAATCAGCATATCTTGGCAAAAGGCGTAGTCAGTTTTTCTAGTTTTAGGGATAAAGACTGCTTTCTCTAATCTCCAAAAAAGATATGTGTTCCTCAGCTAAACTTACAATAGAGATATACTTAATTTACAATTGATAAAAGTAACTTCAGAAATACTGAATGCGCATCGAAGCCGTGCGATTCATAGTCGTCAAAAGCCAATAAGGCATCATATCTCGCGATTCTTAGGACAGATTTCGGTCTCTCACGAGACAGCTGCCTCTTATTGTAGAGCACCAAAGAATATATTTTTTAGAAAATCCGCCTCTATCAGAAAGTTTACAATTTCCTCAACAATCGAATACTTGTCTAATCACTTCAAATAATCAGCACAAAAAAGCCATTATCCCACATTTCATACTCCTGATTATTTTATTCTGATCCTTAAAACTTCGTTCGTGTTGGGCTTGGAGTTAAGCTCATGTATCATTAGCAAACTTTTTTCTATTTCTTTCGCAGCAAAAGTATTCGCTCAACTCAAAATTTATAATTTCAGACTTCCACTCCACCAAAACCGATAAAGCAATTTTCTACACTACAAATGTGCATACTTTTCCAAAAAAAAGAGAAGGTAATTAGGAACTCGAGTAACATGTCAGTCGAATAAGTGAGAATAATGTAAAGACAGATTAGTGAATTATGTGGAGTTAGCAATGGGCAAACGACCACAGAGAAAAAACTATGCCGGAAAGGATTGAATATTGCAACTCATCTAAAGTAAAGGTGCGGTTAAACGTGGCAATGCAAGTGCTTTTTCTACGCATTTTGCCGTGAAAATGCGAAACCGAAAGCCTACTTTCCCCTGTAGACAGCCGGAAAGCGCTTTTTGCAGACTTGCAGAAAGCACTTTCGGAAATAAAAGTTGCAACTGGTATTACACAAATCGCTTGCGAGAAATAATTTCAACCTGCTCGTGATGCACTAGCAAATTTTAATTTTTCCTGCAATTTTCTTTTTGTTATAAGCATAAAAATTTCTGGTAACATACTTTGAAGTGGACTTGCCTGCACTCACCGTGTAAACGGACAAAAGGTAGTATCGGAAAGTTTGATTTTGAGAAATAAAAACTGCTTTCGAAAGCCATTTTAAGGGCGAGGTGTAACTGCTGCTGCAATCTCTTTTAGAAATTCTTGAGTTTGACAGACTTAACTGCGCAGTAATTTGCTACTTTCACCAACTCGAAAAAAGTTGGAAACTATTTATAATCGTGTTGCAATGTAAAAACATCAGCAAATAGAAAAATAAGCTGTCAGTGGTTTCAACTATAATTTGCGACAAAACCAACTAACCGCAAATTTTTACTAATTACTTGCCAACTAACCGCTATATACTACTGTGGTCACTAAGAAGGAAGTGGCTGTAAAGGACAGAAGGAAAGGGCTAAAAATCGAGGCGAAATACATCAGTGAAATAAGTAAGTCATTTCAAATAACGATAAGAGTTAATGTGCTACGCCAGTCACTCCAATCGCCTACACAAGCGACTTCGCAAGCGTAGACAAAGAAGGAGTTAGAATGGTTTGAAGTGCACGGTAGAGAACGTATAGTATGCGATTGCAGCAACAAAGCTCAAAGCTAATGAAAGCGGGAAGGCGCTTGCTGATAAATGGCACAAGTGGATTTACCTCAATCTCATTTACGATACTTCGAAAAAAGCGGAAAAGTTTGTTTGTTTTACTATTTCATTATTGAGTTTTTGCCTTGGTCTCTGTACTTTCCTTTGTTTTTGTTCCAAATGAAATGAAATTTGTGGCAATCATTGCCATTAGCTGCTCTCTCACACTTGCATGTATATAAGTATATTAGGGTGGTCCTTAAGAAGTCAATTGAGCGATTTTTTTCAGTCTCCCCCCCTACAATCGGTAACACCACGGTCACAAATATCACACACAAATTTTGCACCCGATTGGAGACGGTTAAGGCGTGTCGCACAGGGGCCAAATTACAGATCCCTCTGTTGAGACTCAAAAAATTTTAATTAATTTTTTTGCCAACTCATACCCAAAATCGATACTACCGCAGTCGAAGATATCACATATAAATTTTGGTCCCGATTGGAGTCGGTTAAGGCGTGTCGCAATGGGGGCCAAGGCCAGATGCTCCATGGAAACTCACAAAATTAAAAATATTTATTTTCATTTAATACCCAAAATCAATATTACTAAAGTCAAAGTCGGTTTATATTATAAACTAACACATGATCTTATTACAGAATATTTATCAGAAGAAATTAATTTTCAATCACTCTTCATTGGCTTTAAATCACTTTTTACGTACTACTTAATATATATGTACTTATGTATATTTCGGCAAGTTGCTTACAGCCTCGCCTTGACTTTTTCCATCTAAATTATGTGATTGGATTTTTTATGCGTCAATTTCGGCAATTATTAAACGAGCATTTTAATAACTTCTTAAACCACTTTCAATTGTTGGCATTGTTTCGATGCATGACTTCCTAAGAGGCAAAAAACTAGAAATAGCAGTGGGGAGGAATGCTGAGCAGCAAACAAATAAAAAATAAAAAACTTTGCTTGTAACTCTTCAGCTACCTCTCCTGGAATGTATTAACAGGGTCTTTGTCATACTTACTTATGTATGTACATACATATAATAAAAAGTTTTCCACATGAGGGACTTATTGCGAATTCCGTAAACGCAATAGAATTGAACAGGAAGCCACCCTAAACAAACTACGCACTTCCGCTGTTGTTCAGTTTCATACTGCCAGCAAAAGAAAAAAAGTAGTAGCAGCAGCAGAGTTTTGCTTAAGTGCCTGCCGCACGTGCCGCATAAAAATTGAATGGCGAGCATTTAAATAAAAAACGAATGAAAATTACCCAAAACAAATCGAAAGCGAGAAAAGAGGATAAGAAAAAATCTACAAGAAAAAGGAGGGAAGTGTAGAAAAAAGGTAGTTTTTTGTTTATTATATACCAACTTATGGTATGGTACGGAAGAGGTATGTTGCAATGTCCACTTACATAGTTGTCAAAAGGAATTTATGTCACAACAATAAAATTTATTGCACATGACCTTGTGGGCTCACTCGTTTTCGTTTGGTATGACTACAAAAATGCCTTTGTAGTTTTCTACCCACTTGACCGCCTAAGCAGTGAGTGTGTGATGGGCTTAATCCTTCCTTCCTTCCTTCCTTCCTTTCTGCCTGCCTTTTTTCATTTATTTATTGCTTTTCATTGCAACCACAGCTTGTGTGGTCAGCTGCTACATATTTTGTCAATTTTGCAGTGACTTGAGCTTTGACATGGAACTGCGGCAAATTAGCTTAATGTATGTTTGTATGAAGCTTGCAGTTACCGCTGCATTAGGTTTCAACTATCTTATAACTAACTACTTTTGGACATAAAGTATCAATAAGAAAAAATAGTATTCTTATTTTTTTACTTGTTTGTTTATATACTTTATTTAACATTAAATATTTGTTTGCATATTCTGCTATATGTGGACGCATATTCTAATTCCGTCAGACATGCCTTCAAAATGATAATATAAAATTTAGAGCTTTATTTTATTTGTTCAGGATTCGAAAAAGTATTTATGAAGTGCAGCTAAAAAGGGTAATCAAAGTAAAATTTGCATGAGGATATTAAAAAAGAAACTTGTTTAAAGAAAACAATCTCCCCATTATGTCTGAATTACTTTTCAATAGTTTCTAGTTAGCTTTTTGTAACAAAAAGTTGTATACTTTATCAAGATCCCACAACAAAAACTAACTACAAGTGGGCTATTTTTTATCAGTTGATAACTTTTTTCTTGTAATGGAAATATGTAAATGTTCACAAAGGGGACTCCATTGGAATATTCACGCAGTGGTATTAAACACTTATCTCATCCCGAGATGCCAATTAAATTAAAAACAAATTAAAAATGAAATGTAGAGTTGCCGTTCATCACGCACGAGAGGTGTTGAAAGAGTAGATAAAGGTAAATTTATTTCAGATATCAGCTTGTTTGGAAGGAGTGAGTAAGAGGAGGTCAATCAGCACCTGAGATAACGCAACAAAACCGAAAGTAATGTTGCTAAAATACCTCGAGAAATGAAGGTAAATAAACAAAACAAAAAGCGAAAGCACTGGCAGAAGCTTTGCGAAATACCCAAGTGCTAAAGGCGGAGAACTTGTAGAAATACTACAATGAAGAAGTGAAAGCAAGAGCCGTGTCCAAATCGATTTGAAAAGCTAATGCGTTGGCCAAAATAAACAAATAAGCGCAAACTTTTCCGATTTCTTTGCTTTGATTTTTTTTTGTATCATGTTAACTACCAACTTTTTTTACGCTTGAATAGAATTTCTAATTTTTATTTATAAACAAACGAATAGAAAGACAAGCATGCCAATCTAAATAGTATAAAGGCGGAGTGGCCGCTGGTAAAACAAACAAATGAAGGGAATCAAAGTTGTATCAGAAGGAAAAATATATAAAATATAGTCCAAACGCCAGCAAAGAAGGCGGAAAAAGTAACTTCAAACATGCCCAAAAGCTTTGTAGGTATTCGAAAGTAAGAAAAGAGAAAATTCCCTAACAACACCACTGCAAGGTGAATCCGAAAAGGTAGGCTTCAAAGGTGGCAACCATTAATTTTACTCAACTGTCAACTGATGACTTAAGCACGCACGAAAAACCAAGCAGGCTAGCAGCTCTTTACAGACACGGCACTTAAGAGCCATTGGCCTAGATTTGCTGGCGGAGGTACATACAGTGGCAAACGAAAGTATTGGCACAGTGAATTTTTCGCAATACACGCAAAGTTTTTTTCCCATTTTTTTAATAATTTTTTTTAAATGTAGTTTTTATAAAAAAAACAAATTTTTATTAAAAAATTAAAACAAAAAAAAATGGAACAAAAAACTTTGAGTTTACTTTTGTTCGTTACTATACTTACATTGTGGTTTTGTGAGCAATACAGTCACTTCTGTAGCCTTGATGTAGGCATTTTATATTGGCACTTTTCTGTGGTCAACAAAAAAAAAAAGAGTTGCCGCATTCGAATAGGTGGAGATGGATATGAGGATAAGAACAATTGTGCTTAAGTGCGTATACTTAGGCTTATAATATAGCATTCAACATTAGACAGTCCGTTAGTGCTGTCTCTATAGCCTGCTGCCGCTAACCACTGACAGGTGGGTGTTTGTGGTTTCCAACTGACTTTGGTTGGCAGGGTTAAAGGTAAACAATACAGGCGGTAAACGTTGAAGTGGATGAGTTGCGTACGTTCATACTAAGCGCATTATTATTGACTTTTGTGTGCATATGTACGTACATACAAAATATGTACACATAAAGTTGTAATTGGCTTGTCAGTGATAATACCCCTACCTCCGTCGCAGCAAGCGATTAAGCTTAAGCGCTGCCACCAGTGATAAGCTGAAAAGCAATAAGTCCATAATTGGTATACGATTATTTTACACCTTTGTATGCGAGCAAATGTTTTTGATAGAGAATACAATTTAGATATCTCCCAAAGTTTATTATCTCTGCATTTCTCTGCATCTGTCTGATATTCTAAATTTGAACACACAAGTTTCCAGCCGAAGACTAGTAGGAAGACGAAATCCGAAATGAGTTCGATTACGACGACGACGATGAATACTAAGAGGAATACGAAGAAAACCGCGAGTACTAAGATCATTACGAATATGAATACTAATAGGAATACGAAGAAGAGGGCGAATAAGAATATGGTTGCAGGAAAAAAGGATATTAAAAGGAAGACGACTGCGAAGATGAATGCGAAAAAGAATACGACGAGGGATACGAAGACTATAAAGAATATGAAGAAGAGGACGAATACGGAGAGGAATACAAAGCCTAATATGAAGGAGAATAAAAAATTAATACGAAAAAAAAATATGAAGAAAAGTACTAATATGAAGCTTAATATGGACGCATTCCGAAAACGAATTCGAAGAAAAGGACTAAAACCAAGACAAAGGTGAATACAAAAAATCTTCGGGGCCCTTAAAAAAACTACAAAAAACGGCCGAATTTTGGCTGAAACTTGTACTCCTTGTATTTATATATTTCTAATTATGTATGCAGTATGTATGGGTAAAAGCTAATTCGAAAAAAAGCAATTTCGCCTAACCCTAAAATAGTTTTATGAAAAACTATTGAGCAATTTTCCAAAGTAAATCTATTTCCCAACATTTTGTCGCGAGATATTTTAACTATAAAAGCGAAAAGGCCATAATAATTCTGTCATTTATCAAAATTTCTACTAAACAGCGCCGCTAAAAATTAACTCATTAGCAAGCTGTGGAAAAAATACAAATAAGCGTTTGGCCAAAGGAGATGAAACCATTACACGCAGCAGCTTGCCGCAGTTAGCGTACGGCCGACCATCATTAATTAGCCTTAGCTGCTTCATTTGCCAAACGCTAAATCCCTGGAAAATTAGCAACGCCAAAGAAAATGGAATAGCCAACGTAAAGCTAACTTACCAAAAAATAAGCCAAAGTAATAAAGAATCGCAAAAATATTAGAAGAGAAAAAAACGCAAAAGGGAAAAATCCTTTAACTAACTTTGCGTGTCTAACCGTTAAAAAAATAAAACTTCATTAGTGTTAAAGCGCCAAATGTGATACATCGCAGGCCTACGCACCTACTAGCCGAGCCGAGCACATAGTCTCAATGGAGGGCTCTAAGCTGGGCAAATCAAAAGGGGGTGCCGAAAAGACAAAGTGAAAGCACAAGAAAATGGCAATGGGAAAATTTAAAAGTAGCCAGGTAAAAAATTTGGCTCGAAATATGGGATTGGAAGCAAGAACATCTTTGGAAATAAAAGGATGTTAAATGTTGCAGAAAAGTAAAAACTATTTTAAAAGCAATGTCCCCAAAAGAATGACCTGTCTGGCACACCTGGGAAACCAACAGCAGTGCGATCGAAAAGCCCACACATCGTTGCCTTAATATAGAAAGGCCCTATCTCACATCGTCGCTGAAATGCACAAAGCCGTAACTAACTAAAATCTTTTATTGCATAAAACGATTTGGGGCCACATAATGCGATCAAATGCATCATAATCAATTAAAACGTAAATTTTCGATTTTTAGTTAGTTACGGCTTTTTGTATATCAGCGACGATGGCAGATAGGGCCTTTCTATATTAAGGTAGCGACATGTTCTTTACATATGTATGTATGTAAGTATGTACATGTGTGTAACCACCATAAATATTTCTACGATGGAGCGTCATTACTAAAATCTTCGCCAAGCAGTCTGACACTTTTTATAATTTTTCTACAACGTTCCCTTTCACTTTGCTTTAATATGGCAGTTGCCATTGCAGACTTGCCCAGCATTTCTGCGCAAATTAATAAAGACAAAAAATTAATGAGAAATGTCCTAATACACAAAGCCGAAAGCTGGCAGCCAAGGGATGCTGGGTGCATTAGTGGAGGTGAAAAATGGAAGGGTTGATTACTGTAACGGTGAAGGTAAGGTTGGCAAGTTAACTTTTCACTGAAAGTTAAATTGAGGTTAAGGAGGATACTATACTTAAATGAAGCTTAGCACAGAAGAGTGTCCCTAAATGGCTGGTGGCTAGAGCAGGATGTGATATAAGCCGGACACATAGATAATAAAGACATGCCCGCACATAATTCTCGAATATCCTCTTTGTCGCTATTCTGTGAGTGTTAGTTTTTAGTTCACGCTTTCCAAATCACTGTATCAAACAAGTTAAGCAAAATCTCATTTGTCAACGGCTTAAGTCGCATGCTTGCGTAATTACGTACTAGGGTGATGGTATCGGTTTTTCCATACCGATTTTTATATATATAGGCGGTTGTTTTGAAATCTTGATATTTTGAATAAATAAAGCGATTTTTTTTCGAACAAACCGGTTTTTTTATTTCATACAAAATTGGAGCTCTCAATCAAAGTTTTGAGTTTTCCGACATTTTCAAGTCCTTTTACAGCTTATGGAAAACCCCTAAATTGTTTTAAAATTATATCTCAGGATATTTGGGGATAAACATTATGTATGTATATCCAATTTGATTCCAATAAATGAATGTTTAACGCTTAAATGTTTTCTACTTGTTTGGCTGAGCTTCTCCTTTTTTATTTAGAATGTCCCTTTTTTTCCTTTCAATATGTATTTGAAATGTTGTGTGTAAACGTTCATTAGTCAGGACTACAGCAGCAGAAAATGTTCAACAACAAAGTTGGCAAATAAAATGGTGCTGTGGCAGCATAATATTATGTTTTAAGTAAAATTGGAAAATTAATATACGAAACGTTTTAAGCACTCAAATACATTGCCTGGTTTTTAAACCAGAATATGTAGTACTCATAAATAACTTATGCAGGCTTATCAAAAGTAATTTGTTTTGTTTTTTTCGCACATTCATTTAAATTCACATAAAATTATTTCGTACACAAGTTTATAATTTAGTTTTGGTAAATTGATTAAAATGTTTACAACTTGCAATTAATTGTGGCACAAATAAACATGCTGTGGCATATAAATCACTGCAGTCGATTTAATTAATGAAGCATGCCAACGGCTTTCTAGTTAGCCTTTGCATTGGCATGAGTACGTGCGTGTAGAGCTGTGATAAAAAGCAATCGCAAAATTACAAGCAAAATTCAAAAATAAACTACAACCAAGCAGTGATTGTTGCAACATTCCAACAACAACGCTACCCAGCCCTCTCAGGCACATCGAAATTGGTAAGCAATTAAAAGTCATTGACAATTGGCCATATAAACTATAAAAACATTAAAAAAAATTTGCAAGCCAAGTGATGTGGTAGGCAGTGATTGCCAGAAGCCTTACGTTGTCTACATATGTATGTATGTATGCAAATGTGTGTGTGTAATTGAGTGACGAATGGATTGCAACTCATTATAATTCTTGTAGAAGCAGTGGACATGACAATAAAAAACAAAAAAACATTAAAAAAATTAACAATATGCAGATAAATAACTTCAACCAAATAAAATCGAAAAAATTAATTAAGAAAAGCGCGTTTTCTTTAATTCAACGCGAAACAGAAGCCCTGTTATGGATTTACACTTTTAAAGTCAGACATCGCATGGTCAGAGCGGACCACATTCAATACCCTTAGAGGAATGCTAAGCAGGCTTTGGAGGCTGGCAAGCATATTTAAGGCAGAAAGCATGCGAACTTCCACTACTGTGGCTCAGTGTTGCCAGAAAATTTTTGTTAAAAATCTTCCAAGTGATAATAAATTCTTAAAAAAACTATTGAAAGGTTACTGAAACTGAAAACGAATTATTTGGTCTCTAGAAATATATTTACTGAATATTTTGTAACAAGAAAACTTAATTTTTTCATTTTATTTGAAAAATATATAAATATTTTATTTAAAAAAAAATACCAGGTCTATTAATTCATAACAGTTTTACTTGACTTTACTTACCCAAATTACTTAACTTTTTGTTTTAAAAATATCGTTCCATAATATTTACCTTGAGGAAATTCACAATGCCGAGTTTTGGGTGCGAATTTTGTTATGCAATATCAAGTCAAAAGCATATTTAAAAAAAAAACAGCGCATGTGCAGCATTAAATTGATGACGAACAAGAAACATTTTGTTGCCAACTATCAACAACGTCTTCAAGTGCTGCCAGATATCTTCAGTGTGAAGATGTTTTGTATGGAAAATTTCTCCATGTGAAAATTTTTCTATTTATTTATGAAAATATCTTCGTTTTAAAGATAAATCTTCACCTCTGGCAACACTGCTGTGGCTACCAAACATATTCAAAGAGATTACCTCAAATACAAAAAAAAAATTATTTGCTTCACCACCATGTAGATATATTTCCCCCCTTTCCGTCAGTGTCAGTGGCGTTAGCAACTTTTGCCGCGGCGCTGACAATATAGAAAACAAGTTAACATGAAATCATTGAATTTATCAAAAAGTTTCGGTTGATACTGACGGAAGAGAAAGAGTTTTCATAGTAGTAGCTTTTTATTTTCCCACTGTGCAATAAGAATTTTGAAAGTCCTGAATTTCTGAGCGCCTTGTCTAATAAAATTACAAAAATTTTGTCAAATGGTCACTCAGTTTATAATTGTCTATCGGCCTTCGACAACAGTGAACTCAAAGGGCGTACAAGCTTTAAGTTCAGTGGTCCAAAGTAATTCGCCAACCGGCATACCAGAGCAGTCAGCCGTGTGCCGTCAATGACATATGCCAACTTGCGGCAAATCCATTAGCGCATGCGCAGCCGCGGGCATGAAAAGTATTCGTATGTAAAGTGAAAAATAAATATTGCAAACCAAAATAAAAGAGTAGAAATTTAAAAAAAAAGCACATACAGGCGCCACAACCAGTTAACCAGTTCACAATTTAGCATTTTTCAACACAACTTTACATACGCTTGTATATATGTATGCAGTGTCATTCATGCGCAACAATGCGCTTGGGGCCACCTTTTGGTCGCACTGTGGTGGCTCACGTTTTACTTATTTCCCCGTTCATAGTTGGTCGCTCACTTGTCTTCACTATCTACTGGGCTGGCGCTAAAACGCTTGTACACTGTCACAGCACATTTGAATTATGAACTCATTATGTGGCACGTTAAGTTGCAACTTGCAATATTTTGTTGTGATTTTAAGTTTTGCTTTTTTTTTAGTTTATACATATAACCGCGAAGGCCATTGATGCTGACAGCTATTTGAACAAGGCGCAATCAGCATGCTGCTGCACACATGCAACAGCAGGCGACATTTAGTAACTAAATGTACGAGCAACGGTGATTCAGAAAAACGAAAAAAATTCATCTATTCATATATGTATGAGCCGTTTATTTTGAAAGTGGCATAAGTCTAGTCCTGTCATTTGATTCCAGTGATCATTTCCTACATACCTGTACCGTTCAAAAAATCACATATGCCACTTCAATAATAAACGGCTCATCTCGTCTTTCTTTTGATATGTTTATATTAATTTTTTGCTATTTGCAAATGTAATTGCGCATGTAAACATAAATAAATGCAGTTATAGCGTAGCAACAAAACACCATGCAACCGTGCCGTGCAATTGCTGCTTGCTATTTGCAACAAATGCCCATGTACACAACAGTAGTTGCACCACACCATTTCGGTGTATTCGACTGACTACGAGAGCTTGACCATTTACATACATTCGATTCGGTAAAAAAAAAAAAAAAAAAAAGCTTAAAATTGACAGAAATGGTGAAAATCGCCGCGCGACATGTGGCATGCAAGCATGCAAAATGGGGCACATGAAAATGCACTCAATGTCGTGTGAGCAAAAAACTGCTTTAGAAATAAAAAAAAATTAAATACATAAATGGCAGTTCAAAAGCAACGGTGCAACGCTACTGCGGTAGATATTAAATATAGCAACAACAAGAACTGCACATGAAACTGCGTTTCTTCGAAGTCTAGCTGACCGGCTGGCTGGCTATCTGTCCATTCACGTGCTCGCTGGGCTACCACCAGTGAGCGCATGTGGCTCAGAGGCTCAACCGCACTGGCCGCACAATGCCCGTAGGCGGTTTTTGCTGACATGCGCGTATCGCTCTATTTCTGTTTGTGTGTTTGTCATTGTGCATTCATGCATCCAACAGACAAAGTGCACATTTGGGGCATGTGGCCCGGCGCGCATCTAGCGACGGCGCTGAGTAGTTGTTGACTTTTGCACGCGGGTAAAGAGTTGTACGAAAGGCAAGGTAGGCTGTAGGCAGAGGCTGTGTTTTGGACATTTTTCCGTTTGTTTTGCAACGCGTTTGGTTTTTTGAGGCCATTGTTAATGATTAGCTTTTTACACTTATATAATCAAATATAGATACATATGTACAAATATGCACATTAAAACATATTTAAAAGTTTTTTTTTCTGGTTGTCTTGTCTTAAACACAGTTCGTAAAAATCAAATTAATTCGATATCAAGTGCAGATGCGGTTTGATAGTTGAAAAAATTAAATTCTCAAATTCATTTAATTTTAATCCTTTCAATACAAAAATCAACCGTTGAATCTAAACATCTTAAAATTTTTATACCCACCAGTATTGGGAAGCCGATTTCAAAAATACAAAAACAAATATTTATACAACTGTCGGCCTTACGATTATTTAACGTTCATTATTTCGAACAGTGATACCGTAGGTTGGTAAAACGGGAAACATCATATTTGGTAATCAAAACTTTGAATATCACTTAACATTTTTTTCGAATCTCAATTCCACCGAAAAACAGTCAATTTTTTCCAATATATTACACTGTTAGCTATAAACTTTGGGAATACTTTTCATTTTTGTGACAAAATGAAAAGAAGAATGATATAATTTTCTCAAAACAACTTTTCTTTTAACAACAAAGGCTTGTACTGAACGGATTAATTATCTGCATATATATCTACACACTAGGCCGGGTCGATTTGTGGGGAGGCAAAAAAATCGCCCATTGCTCTGTGAAAATCATATTCTAGGGATCAAAATAAGAAACTTTGCCGAAGGAACCATACCTCTAAAACGAATTCTGATGTCCCCCAATTTGGGTCGAACTTTTGGGTAGGGGCAAATTTTGAAAAATCCCACTTTGACCCATTTAGAGTGCTCCAATCGAGTCCAAATGTATGACCGACCCCCACTAACTTTGGAGGCCCGACCCATCGATGCCAGTGGCACACCCCCTGGAACCCCCCTGGGGGTTCACCATACAAACATTTCAAAAAATCGCCGGTTTTGCACTTTACATGAAAAAATCAGCGAAATGCCTATGTTTTTTCTTTTTGGAGTTTATTTTTCTCTTTAGAAATTTATTTAGTCAGAACATATGTAAATGAAAAAATGAATTTAACTTAGTAATAGAAAAGAAATTAAAAAAAATTATTAGAAATTAGGGTTTTTACAACCCTTTTAAAACCAAGGCATCACTGTGATGCATTTGCATGTCGTAAACATAGTTGTGTGGGTTTTTTATTCAACCGTTTTAAAAAATGAAGGTATCACTGTGACACAATTGCAAATCGGAAAATTGCTTGTGTGCGTTTTTTAAGACACAGCTGCATGTCGTAAACTTACTTGTGTAGTTTTTTTATAGCACCTACTTAAGAAATGAAGGTTGTTTTTACAACCTTTTTTGTGGGTATTTTAAGGCACCTTCTTAAGAAATGCGCGTTTTTTGCAACCATTTTAACAATTAAGGTATCACTGGAATGCACCGCAACCCTTTTAAACAATGAAGGTATCACTGTGACACAATTGCAGATCGTAAAATTGCTTGTGTTGTTTTTTTTAAGCCACCACAAGACACAGCAGGTAGAATTGAAATTACCATTTCATTCTTATTACCTCGTCTCGTAGACCATATATAACGCAACAGTTTTTGTGAATGCATTAAGTCGTTGTGAAGAACTCAAAGTGTGAAGTGCTAATTTCAGATAAAAAATTATTTCAAAAAAAATAATAAGTGAAGTGACCATTCCAAATCAAAAAGTTTACAATGAATCCACCATCCTCTACACCGCAAGATGAAGCAACTACATCAACAACTATCGAAAACCCAATGAGTCATATACCCAAGCATGATGTTACTGTTTTTGGTGTGTCTACTGATTTAACTGATCTTAATTTACCAACCCATCTGGATATCTTGAGATATTATTTTTACTTAAGCGAACGTGCTAAAACAGAACAAAAAAAGTTTTCCCATAAATCATTCACTATTCAAGTACAAGATAAGTTGATTGGAATTTGGGAAAAACTTGGTATGGAAATAATGCTGAAAAAAGTGTATTTAATAAATTGAATAAATTGCTTGACAAGTATCAAGAGCAAATCAAGAGAAGAAACAACACCCAACAATTTACAGAGTATGTAAAATCTCTGGAAACAATTTTTTACATTGGAACATGTAAATGCGATTTGAAGGCAGCTCCATGTGCATGCGGCTGGGTTCCCGAACGCCTCAAAGAGTTCATGCACGATCAACATAATCAGAGAAGACTAACAATGGATGCATTTGTGATGGAAACTGAAGAGCAAGGAGCAACGTCTATGTCATCAATGCCAACATACCAAGATCCCGATGATTCAACATACGCACCGCCACCGGTTCAAGAAGATATGGATAGAAGCACAAGTTCACAATACACAGAGAGATACGATTGTTTTAACTTTGCCTTGGTATGTGACAGATTTGGTGTGCCTGACAGAGTAGCATCAGCATTGGGAACCGCTCTTTTGCAAGATTTTAAAATTAAAGATAAGCATGGGAAACCTCTCATCATGGATAAATCGAAAGTTCGCAGAGAAAAAGAGAAATGCAGACAAGAAGTGCTTCGCAAACGGTTAGATGATACCAATTTGTTAGCGTTTTCATTCGATGGCAGAAAAGATGATACTTTAACGATAGATAAAATTGATGAGAAGTATCATACTAGGATGGTAAAAGAACCTCATCTTGTTATTTTGAGAGAACCCAATTCTGAATTGATTGGTTACGTAAGACTGGAACATGAAACCGCTGAATACAAAACAACCAAATTAAATGGTTTTTTCAACGATAAAAATATATCACTGGATGCATTAATTGGAATATGCACTGACGGTGAGCCAACAAACACTGGCCCACACGGTGGAATTATACGACGATTCGAATTGCTGTTAAAAAGACCATTGCATTGGTTCGTTTGCCTTCTACACTTCAACGAACTTCCGTTTCGGCATTTGTTTGAAGCTTTGGATAAATCAACCAGCACTGGACCAAGATCGGCAACCGGAAAACTGAGCCGTCAAATCGAAACTTGTGAAACTCTTCCGGTAAGTTATTGCTATCACTCATTTATTATAATTGTCAACCATTTTTAATTATTTTATTATTATATATTTTCAGGTGGTGGACGGCTTCCAGAAAATTGAGTTGCAAAATATGCCCCCTGCTCCAGAAAAAATTGAATTTTCCACCGATTCGAAGTACTTATACGACATGGCCCATGCAATTTCTAGCGGCGTGGTTCCGGTGGATCTGGCTAACATCAAACCAGGGAAAATTGTACATTCTCGGTGGCTCACCAAGGCCGCTAGATTATTGCGATTATATGTGACAACGGAAAATCCAGATGCAAATTTAAGAATTCTGGTTGAATTTATAATTAAATGTTATGTGCCAATGTACTTCAATATCAAGTATTACAGCTCTGTCGTGTACGGCAGTGCATTATTTTTCAAGTTCATTGGTTGGTCACGATTTCTAGAACCTCGTTTACGCAAAATTGTCAATCAAGTAATTAAAGATAATTCATATTATGCGCATTCGGAAAATATCTTGTTATCAATGTTGTTTGATGATAGCAAAGAAAAGCGCGACTGTGCCATCAAGAAAATTCTACGCTATCGAACCGATGTTGACGAGCCAATGGAACTTAGAGTTTATAAAAAACCAGATATAAACTTTAATTGCACAAGTTATACGGAAATGATCAATTTGAATGATATAAATATCGTATTTGAACCACCATTCACGCGAAGCATTCCGTACGATACATTGAAAGAATATTTAAATCAAGATGATCCACCGTTTAATGATCCAAAAATTCCATCACACATACAAGGAACGGAACGACATGTTCAATTGCTAGCTAGCGTTTCCAAACGGGTTATACCGGAAAATGTAGAGGCTGTTATGGCGACGACATTAGAGAGCCGTGCGAAATTGCCCAGACTTGAAAGTAAAAAAGACTTCAAACAATAATTTTTTTTAGTTTCTTTTCTATAACTCACTTAAATTAATTTTTTCATTTACATATGTTCTGACTAAATAAATTTCTTAACAGAAAAAATAGATATTTTTATAAATAAATAATAAATATTATTATAAATAAATAAATAAAAATAAAGAAAAAACATAGCCATTTAGCTGATTTTTTCATGTAAAGGCCAAAAATGGTAATTTTTTGAAATGATTGTATGGGGAACCCCCCAGGGGAGTTCCAGGGGGTGTGCCACTGGCATGGGTGGATCGGCCGTCCAAAGTTAGTGGGGGTCGGTCATACATTTGGACTCGATTGGAGCACTCTAAATGGGTCAAAGTGGGATTTTTCAAAATTTGCCCCTACCCAAAAGTTCGACCCAAATTGGGGGACATCAGAATTCGTTTTAGAGGTATGGTTCCTTCGGCAAAGTTTCATATTTTGATCCCTAGAATACGATTTTCACAGAGCAATGAGCGATTTTTAAATCGACCCGCCCTACTACACACATATGTTAGTAGGTATGTTAGTATTTCCTCAATTCATTTTTTACAACCATTAAGTGACTCCAAAATTAATTAATTCCAGTTTTATGCTTTTACAATTTGACCTGATTACAAACGAGCACAAACTTACTCAACACATATGTATCTACATACTTACACATACATATGTATTTATTAATATATGTACGTACACATCTACGTATATGCTTTTAATTATGTTGTAGTCGATATCGGAAATTGAGTTATAAATTTTATATCCAAAAAAAAAAAACATGAATAGTGCTTTTATGAAAACGATCAATATTTAAATTTGAAAAATGTATCGATTTATTGGGAGACGTTAAATTAATGTCTGAATTGATAGCGGATTTTAAATCAAAAAAGATTTGAAATCTCGAAAACCTGCTACCGCATGACCGTGACGTTGATGGTGCTTCTCTCCCTCTCTATTTGATATGTTTCTACGCACTTCTACGATACGTTACGCACACGTACGTGGATAGCCGCGCTCTAACACTTATTATTTCCCTCCCAGCGATAAATGTCCGAGAGCAACAGCAATAGAAATTATATGCAAATAACCTTTTGCCACTACAAAAAATAAATCGCCTGTTCTCTCTGGTGGGTTATTTTAAATAGTCAGAGTGATTAGCCAGTCATAGTTGCTCGACTATACTTAATTCCCACTATCGGGCAACCTGAGAAACGCGAGTTGTGGTAACCAAACCATGTGAAGCCTGAGATTACGACAGAAAGATGTATAAGATTTGGTGGCAGCCAGAGAAATGAATTGAGTAATAATTAAATTGGTGCACATAATCAAGAGCCATAATAATTGGTGCAAATGAGTCATCATACTAATTCAAAAAGGTACTATGAATAATTTCGACCAAAACTCAAAATATGTATACTTACCCCAATAAAATGCTGAAGAAACAAAAAATTCAGATGCATAGAGGTTTACACAAAGTCAATCACAAAAAACTTATCCGCCTATTTGCATCGATTTGTAAGCGTTTACTCCCCAGCACCGCATATAGCAAAAGCGTAACAATGTAAATGATTTCAAGAGTGGCTGGAAATATCTAAATTTTTTTGTTTTTTCACAGAAAATCTTTCTACCCGTTTCCCTGGTTTCTCTACACTGCAGCTTTTCGCAACTTTTACAATCGCTTTGGACTAGTCACTCAAGTACATACATATATACATAGCTGTGGAGGTGGTGGGTGGCAGCAGTGTTGCCAACTCGTGCGATTTTGTCCATAATTTCGGATTTTCGCACCATAAAAAGGCGCGTGGGATTTTGCGTCTCATTGTGGGATTTCTTATGGTTTAATTGTTTTTTTTTTGTTACATCTTTACATCTTACATCTTTTAATTCAAATGTATGGGCATATATGGGGCATTCCAACGTTACGGATGCGACATTTAAACTCGTTTTTCCTCAAACATCAAATAATTTCTCTTTAGCCCTTAATTTGGAAAGTATAAAACTGTTGACATCTGAATCAGTTTAACACGAAACTAATAAAGTATACAAATTAATTATATAATTTACACAGACAATTTTCATTTGCCCAAGTGTAACGGGTGACACAACGACGACACCCGCCTTTCTGAGTTGATGGATTTGTTTCACAATTTTAGAAAAACTATGTATATCATATTTTGTGCACAGCGGCTTAAGGTCCATTTTATGCTTTTATGGCATTATCTGCTATATTTGAAAAAAAAAAACTTTTAGCTAGTGACAGGTGGGACGATGAACACTATTGATTTGATATGAATATTTATTAAAAGGACCTTATTTAAAAAATGGGAAGCTAAGGTATTTGTGTAAATTACGTTAAAAAAAACATATTTTGCTGTGACGGGTAGGACGTCCAATAAGCATTTCTTTAAACACTGATAACTTTTCCTTAAATGTAGTTTTGAAATAAATAACAACTGTTTTTTAAAGTCCATGCATTTTACCCTCATTTTGGGAAATTATTTTTTGCATTCTTACCTCCAACACAGAAAGGCCTTGTTAACTTGATAAAAAAAATTATACTATAGCAGAGATAGTCTCATTACGGCTGTCTTTATAGCCGTAGAGACAACCATAGGGCCAAGTGTAACGCAAGAACGCCGCAGAACTGGAGCTGGCTGCTATAAATACTCTTTATATATACTGTTACTAAAACTTTTAATATTTAATATTCATAAGTGGGTTTTTCGAATTTTAAAATGGGTGTTTTTCAGAGTAGAATGGGATTTTCGGACCTTTGGAGTTGGCAACACTGGGTGGCACTGACTGGCGGCCGGAATTCAACCGCCGCCAAAAAAGTTTTGCTTCGACAGAGAGACACTTCTGCGAACACTAGCCATTCAGCCAAGCATAGAGTCAAGCATTCATTTTGTTTGTGCCACATTCCGTTTGCTCGATGTAATTAGTCAAAAATTCGTACAGCAAAAAGTTGTACCTCTTCCATTCGTTACTACCAAACGGCTGGCGGCGCATGCACTTGCGTATGGATGTATGTATGTGCCTACATTAGGGTGGTCCAAAATAAGTAAAGTTGGAACTTTAATGCTCTCACCTCCTAGGATTGTTCTATATCGAAAGAAATTATACCTACGATGACCATATTTATGAGAGCGGAATACGGGACAAAAAATAAATTTTGGAAATTTTTTCCACACTGTTTTCCCTGAAACAGTATCCCTATAGTAACATCACAAATTTGTAGGATTATTTTCTCGAATTTTTTTTCATAAAATTGGTTAAATTTTAGTATAATAATGTACAATTTTCAGTCGGTAAAGCTTACCACTAATTTTTGGCATTTTTTTTTTTTTGTTGACGGTGTTACGAATTTTTTTCACACAAATTAAGTAATTATGTTCGACCATTTTTTTGAAAGAGAAGCAATTTTTTTTTGAAAGAGAAGCACTTTCCACTCGGACTTTATTATACTCAATTTTAATGAGTTACAAAACTTCAAACCAAATTTTTTTCTAAAGATTCTAATTAAAAAGTTTGAAATTTTGGCGAAACATTGCAGAATTAATTTTTATAGTTTTTTGCACAAAGTTGGAAATTTGGTATTATATGGTTTTTGTTAGAAAAAGAGCCTCACTTTCACAAAAAAAAATAATAAACATTAAATAAACTAAGGAAAAATAACCAAAACCTACTAAAATGTCGAGTCCATATTTATATTTTGGCCACTGTGTGTATGTATTCTTCGATTCGAATCACAGACATTCAGATTAGAAAAGAAGAACTGTTTATAAACTCTGGTTATCTTTAGGAGAGTTCCAACAACAATATCCAATTGTTTCTTTAACCATTTTTTACTAGTAAAGCGCTTTGAGCGACCTCTAAATATTTTATTGATTTCAAAATAAAAATAGGGGTATATTTCTTCAGTACATATAGAACAATCCTAGGGGTGAGAGCATAAACTTCCGACTGTACTTTTTCACATGCGTTTTGGACCACCCTAATGTACATACTTTGGCAGCAGTGAGTACCGCAATAAGGCCCATTTACTGAGCAGTTCTACCGCATACCACAAAAACAGGGTATAATTTTCGATTGCCACTGCCATTGCCACTGTCGATGCTGACGAGAACGGCTGATATAGAGATGAATGCGCACAAACGCAAATGAAAGAGCGAACTGGCGGTGGGTGGTGTTTGCTTGCACCAAACCGCAAAAAAAGTAGATACTGACGCAAATGCAAAATATTTTGGGGCAAACAAAACTGGCAGACAACCGCAGAGTTTAATGGTTGTCCGGAAGCTGAGGCACTCAAACACATGCCTGCCGCCGTAACAACACAAAAGAGCGCGTATTTTCCATGGCTCACTGAATTTTGTAGATGAACGTATTCTCTGTTTTTCCTCCCGAGCTTTGCTTGCTGTTTCGCCTGTATTTAGGTTGCTTGTGGGTACTTGACCTGCTGTTGCTATGCTTTGAGTGCAAGCAACAAGAAAATTGTGGGTTCTCAACAAACAAACAAAAAAATCGGCGCAATCAAAGCACTCCAAAAGCCTAAATTGCGATTCTAAGCTTCCAGAATTATCAAAAAAAAAGTGTCTTTAATAACGAACTTTTTTCTTTAATTTGGCACCATTCAAACGCATTCTGCCTTCTCCAATGCAGACCATTTTTTTGTTTACCACAAAAATTGTTCATTTCTTCTGTTCTGTATGTTTTCGTCCTTAAAATTTTTAGTTCCATGCACTGCCAAAGTTTGTCATGCGTTTTTCAGTCTTGCCTTTCCAAGTCATGACCAGCAAACGGCTCATCGCATATTTTCTGGGTTCGTGATTTGAATGTTTTTTATTTGCTTCTTTTATGACATTTCACCGACGAAAACCCTAACTGCAATTGACACATCGTAAATCATTGTTTATTAATTGCTGTCATTCGATGTGGCACTCGACAGTTTGTTGAGTTGTCATTGAAGTTGTAAATTTGTTCTCGACTATACATACAAAAAATATTAAGTTCAAATAGCGGAATAAGTATTTTCGATGGAATCAGTTTGGGCACTCAAGTCCTTTAAAAAAAAATCCTGACGTCAGAGAGAAAAACTAAAAACGCAGTTTTCCCTCGTTATTGTGAATATATTGTGTTTTTCGTGTGTAAAATTGACTTTCGATACATTCGAAACATCAAAATCGAGAATAAAAATTTTTAGGCGTTTTGAGTCTGCACGTAACGCAAAATAAAAACACATTTCGATTATTCTATATTCATATCGCCAAATTATTACCTTAACTCGATATTTACATAATGCCTTTTCCTACTTACTTGAGCGAATTTATAAACTTTTATTTGCCTCTAAAAAGCTTCGCATACACTTTTAGTTAATTTCACCCTCTTGAAGCTTAAATATTGCCAATAAATACATACATACATACATACATACATATGTACGTTACAAATAGAAGATAAAAGACAAAGCATTAAGAAGAAGCCCTTAGAAACTTGAGAATCGACACTAAGCCATATTCACAGCTGATAACGGCTACATACAAAGGTATGTATGAATGATTGCCTTGAAAAGCGACTAACTTGAGTTTAAAGGAAGCAGCTTACTCGCTATTTTATTATAACTACAACAATTTTACAAAACGAATAATGCAACGTGGAAGTGCGCACCTGCACTAACATAAAATATCCACAAAAGATTTTTTATTTGCACGCATTTTGTTTTACTATGTGCACTCACTCTTACTTTTATGTATGTAAACTTTCTGGAACACATACATGTATGTATGCCATTGCAACACTTTCCTATTTCAAGTGATTGAGTGAGTGAATGACTCCATAGTTAGTATCAGTAACTGTAACACAAAGTGTTGTCAAAACTGTTAAAGTTTTAAAAGTTAAGTGTGTTGTTAAAATGAGTAGTAAAAACTAAAACCAAGGGCATTCATCATCAATGGAGAAGGAAAGTGCTCTTCATACCATAGAACACATTGAGAGCAACACCCGACAACAAGTGGGTGAATGACTAACGAATTACTGGAGTGACTCAGGCAGTGACTTTTCATATGCATGTGTGAGAAATTATACATACATATATATAGGTACATATGGTTAACTAAAGTAGGGATTACACGATTTTTACATTTGTACAGATTTGTACATTTTGGAAGTCACAGAGTGGTGTTGTCTAGAAATTTTTTCGAGAATGAGTTCAGCTCAACAAAGAAATTTGCATACAACCCCACTCTATAAATGTTAAAATGTACAAATCTGTATAAATGTACAAATCTTCACAAATGTACAAATTCTATAATCCTTGCTTAAGTGCATTTTTTCATTCGCAAAGTGCTAGCCTTCCATATAAAATGTGGTCAAAAATATAATTATGGACGAGTTTTACCAAATATTAGTTTCTTAGTGAAATTTAGGACTTTGAATTCAAAACTGACTTTATATTCAGATAAGGTATTTTCTAAGCCGCTGAACTGAGATAGAGCGTTGTTGAACCAAATTCTGAAAAAAGGACGCGCCCGGACCTTCTTCAACCATATGCTGAGATAGATCGTTTTCACACCGGCAGCCCAGTTAGGGCGATCTTCCACTCAGCCAAGGATATGAAATTGTCACTCAATTGAAGTTCTCTTCGAATTATTATCAAAAAATATATTTGCATTTTTTTTTTTTAATATTGAGTTTAATGCCCATATACATAATCACAACGTATAAGTGAAAAATTTATAAAAAACAAGTAAGAAAGTCTAAGTTCGGGCGGAGCCGAACATTAAATACCCGGCGCAAATATTAAATATATGTTTTTTCACCTCTCCGAAAGCTACCGCTAGATGGTAAGCCGGGGTGTATCAATTTTGAGTAAATTAGCGTCCTTCAATTTCAAAATATTGAAGTTTCAAGCATTTCTGAAACTTACCGTTATAAGAGAAGCGGCCGTTATTTTAGTCCGATTTCAATAATTTTCAACGTTTTGCTTTTATGTTTCAAGCACAATAACCACACCGAGTTTGGTACAAATTAGTAGAACGGTTACCGATATACATATATGTGATCATAAGTGGGCGGTGCCACGCCCATTTTCCAAAATTTTACCATAAATGTATTTCTTGGTAAAGAATTGTTGCAAGCATCAATTTTGAATAAATTAGCTTCAATATTTACTGATTTATCGAAGATTTTGTATTTCTCTAAATTACCGTTATATGGGATGTGGGCGTGGTTATCGTCCGATTTTAAAAAGTTTCGGCGATTTTTTATGCTGTGCCAAGGCCAACAACTGTGCCAAGTTTGGAAGAAATTGGTGCAGCGGTTACCAAGGTATACACATGTAACCATAAGTGGGCGTGGCTACGCCCATTTTCCAAAAATTTATAATATTCTTATTTTTCGTCTAAAAATTATTGAGTGAATTATCTTCAGTAGTTACTAAAATATCGCAGTTTTCGTATTTCTGGAAATTACCGTTATATTGGAAGTGGGCGTGGTTAAATTCCGATTTCGCCCATTTTCAATACCAACCTACCTTGGATTAAGGGAAACCTATATACCAAATTTCGTTGAGACGGACGGACAGACAGACATGGCTTAATCGATTTCTTTTTTCATCCTGATCATTTATGTATACATTTGTCTATATCTATCCCGATTATTTTTGGCTGTTACAAACAACCGTTATGTGAACAAAATTAATATACCCTTGTGCACAAGTGCGCTCGGGTATAAAAAGTAGCAGAAAACGCACAAGAGGATTGCAATATCGGGGCGTTCACAGCACCCTTGCAGGGAATAATTCTTAATTTTATGCACAGTTCAACTCAATTACTCAACGTACATATATTTTTAGCTTGATACAACAATTTCGCAATAAAAATTGTTAGAATATGCGGCTGTAGTATCCTTCTTTTCAGAAAAAAAATGGAAATCCTGCATAATAGATATGTTTGCACTTTCTACCTCCTTTCGTTTCCTATGCCTAGCAACATTAGTTGCTGACTCTGGGGCTCATGATCTATGTAGCTACCTCTACCGTTATTTCCAACAGGCGAATCGCACATGCCCCATATTTGCACAAAATTTTGTAATTGCATAAATATGTGGCGGATAAACAGAAAAAAATATGGCACAGCAGAGGAGGAACTATTTTGGTTGCACCGCCAAATCATTGTCGTTTCAATGCGAAATTCTTGTAACCCAATTTTGCTCATGCAACTTTTGGATATGAACGCACCAAGCACCATCCTACATGCAACACAATTGTGCAGTGCCTGAGCGAAAATGTGGAATAAAAATGTTTGTGCTGCTTTTCAATTTGCGACATTTCATTGTTGTGTTTATAAGTAAGCATGTTGCATGCCCCCTTTGAGTGCAAAATGTTGAATTTTTTTCTCATTTCTTACACATATTCACATAAATATATTTTAACAAGAATTTATCACTTGCAGCGCGCTTGCAGCGAGTAAGTTATTAATTCTTCAGCGAGCGGCAAAAAGTCGTTTATGCGTTTTTGCAGAAGCGCAGACAAATTAAAAAAGGCGCAAAGAATACGTAGAAACTTTTTTTTACAAAAAAAAAAAAACATAATGTAGCCCATAAAACGCGCATGATAGGCATTTTGCCACACTTCCGCTAGCATAGTCAAAATCAAGAAGAAACGAAGAATTGTGAAATCACATTGAGTGTGGCTAAAATGTGGCGGGTACTTACAGCGAGTAAATTTCATTGGAGTTGCAATAGAATGATCATTATTATGCCTGCAATTCTGTGGCAAAAGATCCTTCCAGCACTCTAATAGCTTCCTTGTGGCAGTATGATTGTTGAAATACGACAAAGCAAAGAGAAAATAAGTGGGATTCGGTATTTGCAATTGCCCCCTCCTCTACTTGCGTTACACGTGCAACATCCGTACCGAAAACAGTCATGATTATGCAGCAGCTGGCATTTTCTTGCCACTTGCACAGCAATGCCGACATGACTGCCACATTGCAGTAAAACAGCAGCAATAGGAGGACTTCAAAGCATGGCTAACAAGAAGATGAAGAACAAGAAAAGGAATATGAAGATGAATAAGAAGCACAAGAGGGTTAAAGGCGCAATCATTCAGACCCAAAACCCAAATTATATTTTCTCAGTGACATGAATACACGCTGTATATGTGTACACAACCAGACTTGACTTGCAACAATAGCAATGGCAGTGGCAGAAAATGTTGCAAATAAACAGATTGCCAGTGCGAAATGGAGACAGCAGCTAGCAGCGTAGTGACATGATGTAGGATGTGTTTGTGGCAAGATAGGCCACTTGCAGCAAATGTGCGCACCTACAAGTGAGCACACACACGCTCATAAGTACATATGTATTACATTAGGTCGTATCTGAAAGTTCGTCGTATTTGAGTCTAAAGTATTTTTGCAAGGCCATTTCGTAAAAAATATAATTTTTTGCTTTTTTAATGTTTCCTTCTATCTTTCGCATTTACAGTTGGATATTGAAGAATGATATTGATGTTCTTATATCGAGGAGAAAATTTGCTTGTTCCAAAGTTCCAAATATTTACCTCAAGTACGCATCTGGTACTTACCCACCAAATCTCAGTTTTTATCACCCCAACGGACCACCCTAATTGCAATAAATTGTAGCTCGCCAAAAATTATTAAACTTTTGCTAGGGAAGTAGTTTGATTATTACATTATAACTATTAAAAAAAATACTTTATTTAAAGTAGGCGTCACCGAAAAATATAAAAAAATAAAATAAATATATAAATAAAAATAAATATAAAATAAATATAAAAATAAATATAAAAATAAATATAAAAATAAAAATAAAAATAAATATATAAAAAGGCGACCACCAGGTTCGAACAAAAAATTAAGATTTTTTTTAGAAATTGCATTGCAAACATACATACTGTAAACGAAGCGGTGCACGCGAACTTTTTTGTTTGCTGGTAAGGTGATATGGTATAATGCACATATATACAAACATTTATGGGCAGCTGATTAAGTTAATTGACATTTTGATCATTTTTGGCTATTTATCTTTTGTTTATTTAATTTTTTTATAAAATTCGAATTCATTACATAACCAACACCACATAAATGCACATTTCAAACTTTGTAAAAAAAATATAAAAATTAAAAAAAATTTAACAATTACACCTAAAAAATGTTAAACTTTTTATAAAAACATTTTAGAAAAATTTTAGAAGAATTTAAGGTACGCAGTTTTATAGCCCATTAAATTTTAGTGCGTTAAAGTGCAAATGGCAGGATACTAAAAAATCGCGTTGATTTTTAACCGACTTCACAAAACGGAGAAGGTTATTATTATTTATTAATGTATGTATGTAGGAAAGGTGTTACTTCACAGGTGGTCTCATATTAATTTGATTTAAGTCCGATCATTGCATCATTACGAAATTAACGATAATCTTAAATTTTTATATGAGAATTGAAGTCGGATTTGATTATCGAGCATAATTTACTAGTATATGGAAGAAAATGCACAACACCGTCAGCCAAAAATATTATGATCAACGCGATTCCCTGGCGTCTTGAAATTTGCATTTTAACCTACTAAAATTTATTGGGCTACAAAATTGCATACCTAAAATTTTCCGAATAAAATATTTAAAAATGTTGGGTATAATTGTTCAAGTTTGTTGAATTTTTATACGAACTTTGAAATATGAATTTATGTGGTGGTACAAACACCTAATAAAAACAGAAAAATAGCTAAAACTGGTAAAAATGTCACTTAACTTAATCAGCTGACCACAATGGTATATGGGTGCACTTCTAAATACGAGAGCAGCAACAACGGCAGGAGAACTGAAGATGAGCTAGCTGCTCTTACTCGATGTAGCGTAGCGGCGAGGCGCCACAGTAACAATGATGATGATGATGGTGATAATCTGACCAAAATTTCAACGCAAGTGTGTGTTAAGCAGCACACTCATGTACGTGCCCATACATACATACATATGTATACAAACTAACGTATGAGTGCATGCCTGCGACTGCAGTTTGCAGTTGTCTGCTGAATAAACGCTCATATTTGACTAAATTAAGCAGTAAATTGTAGTTAAGTTGGCGAAAATGAAGCGATTTGAACTGGAAATATTTGCAAACTGTTCTACATATGAACTATATATGTATTTTTTCTCTTCTTGGCGTTATGCAATTTTTGAGTATGGTGTGTTGCATGAACAGTATTGTAAGAAATTAATTGAAATTTACAGGAATATCGGTGAATGGTTCCTCGTTCGAGCGAAATGAAACGCATTTAATTTATTGATTGAAATTAAAATTTTTTGATGATATCAGTTTGTGTTCAATCTTTTATGATTGACCTGGCGATATTATCTACTGAGCGGCCATTAAACATAAAAAAAAAACGAATAAAAGAAATGTCTGCAGCATCGATAGTAACTGTTATGTTCGAGTTATTGATGAAAATTGTCATTGAAAAATTCACTATGAAGGAAATGTTCTACCACTAAGTGATACATACCAATCGATTTATTTTTTTTCACCAAGAATCATATTTGATAATAAATTTTTTTTTGTAATTTTTATGCAAAACTTAAAAAAATAACAGTTGTTTTTGATTTTTCTTTTAATCCAAAATAAGAATTATTTTTGATTTTTATCTAAATAACCTGTAAGTACCAGTTATTTTTGATTTTTATATTATAAGTCTCAGATAACAGTTATTGAAGACTTTTATTGATTAGTTTTTTGATTTTGGTCGTTTTATTATAATTTATTCACCCAAAATTAACGAAGACTTTTAATTATAAAAGTCACCAATAAAAATCAGTCACCGACTTTAGTTTTTAAATCATACGCATAAAAGTCATTATCATTTTTCGATAAAGAAGCTGTTGTAGAACCAAAGTTTACTACGACTTGATCATTTTTATAAATAAAAGTCTTCAGTAACTGTTATATAATTTAAAAATCAAAAATAAATGTTATTTGCAGATTATTTCAATAAAAATCAAAAATAATTGTTATTTTGGATTTATAAAATTAAAATCAGAAAAAACTGTTATTTAAGGAGTAGTTAAATGAAAGTAAAAAAATAATTGTTATTGAGTGATTTTTTTAATAGAAGCTGTAACTTTTACGGTCCCTGATAGTAACCGATAGTTTGCCCGCTTAAATTGAAATAATATCCAACAAAAAAACTTTTTCTATAGAAACTGTGTGTTTCTTTTACATGCATCATTGGCAACATTATAGGTACAAATATTTCAATGAGCTTAAAAAGCTGTCAGACGTGGCAATATTTCTAACTTTTCCACGAAATTCGCTGTCAAATTGAGAAAGGGAAATTTTATTTCGATGTGTGAGCAGCTGGAAAGACCTTTCTGTCACATTTCGGAAATCAGCAATTCAAAAAGCGAGTGCTGCTGGAAGTGCTGTCAAACTAATCGATTGTGGTAGTGTGACACTGGTTGCACACAGTTTGTGAGAAATAATAATGCATAATTTTGAATAAACCGAAATGATATCAACCAATTATTTTTTGGAATATAGTTGTTTAATTATAATAATAAATTAATCTTGAAACTGAAAATTACGTTTATTATAACGCAGACATAAATAACGAACAACCGGCAAAGCGGCTAACAGTTGCATTTTAGCATCGAAAAAGATTGCCAGAAATTAATTCGCTGTGTGAACAGCTAAAAAGCGTTAATAGAATTTCGGCATTCGGAAACAAAAAATGTCTTTCGGAAGTTACTGTACATGCATGCTGTGACTGCTCATGCAACTGCTTTCTGAAATTTCTCAATTTGACAGCGAAATATATTGCATACGGAATTTATTGCCACGTCTGACACGCTCTTTAGTGGCACAGAAAAGTTTTGCTGCAAGTGAGGCGCCGAAGCTTGTAAGAAAGAAACGAGGAAAGAGAGCGTGCGTGATGAAGAATGATACTAGTTCGCAATCTCATCACTTTTGATTAGTTTTGCAATTGAACTCTTCAATGGTCACAGATTTGCAAATTTCAATGGCTGTCCATCCATCAGTCTGGCTCAGCAGCAACTATCTGTGACTTTCCTTTTATTTATTCATACAATCTTGTCACTGTCCGCTTGCTTGTGCATTTGAACTCTTTGCTCGGCTCAACGATTGTTGAGCTGATTGCGCCGAAATTGTTGTCCTGAGTTTTTCTCGCCTTCCAACTGCTTTCGCCACATCCTCAGCTCTGCTGGCCAGTCATTTCCCTTAGTATGGATTTTGCACTCGAAAGTAAAATTTACACTTGATTTGAAGTTTGATGAAATGTATGAATGACTGATGCGCAAACGAAAAAGGCGAACGGCAGCAGAGTAGAGCTTGACACAACGCCTGGGGACAGCGGCTAAAGACAGCGACGCAAGTGACTGACTGATGCGACAGCCGGACGTCAAGCAGTGAAGTCGACAACAGCTGATGGATAAGTGTGGTAGCAAAGGATTGGATTGGATTCTTCGGTTGAATGGTCCTACTCTGGCAGATAAAATGACGTGGTGGCGGTGGCATGAGCAGTCGGTAGATTAATTCGCTTGTGCTAAATATGTGGTATGAATCGTTGGTGCATTCATTTCTCATTTTACTAGATATGGTAGCTGCAAGCATTTATTGTTGCAACGGATATTTCAATTAATATCTCTGCAACTCTATAATAGCATGTGAAAGCAGTGATGAAGAACGGTGACATCTTAGAATACGGAATGTAATGTATAAATGGATAAGTTAAAGAATGTGAAACTAAATTGTCAATCACATTTTAGTTAATTTATAGTGAGTAGCATAGTAATTTATAATTGAGATATTAGTTAAAATTAGAAGATTTTACCAAAAGATTTTATCAAATTTGAAAAGTTGGGGGATGATAAAAAATGCTGAGCGATAAATTAAAGGCACACAAAATCTTAATTAAAAATTTACAAGTTTCAACAGCTGAGTTTATTTTTTCCGGATACCCGATGTACTGGGTAAAAAAAAACTTATTCCCTGATTAAACGAATGAGCCTTCACACACAAGTGTATTGAGACCGTTTAAATTCGGCTTTTTTGGACGTATGCGGGAAGGGAGTAGAATTTTACCTCACTAATTTCAGACAGAGAAAATTGCGTTATGACTTCAGTCTGGTACCTAAATACATATAGAAAACTCTCTTGTATTTTATTACTAACCTAATAAATGTATACATACTTCGAAATCTGTTCTGCAAAGCCTAGTGTATTTTCGCACATCGGTTTTTCCAGACGGCGTGAAAAGTCAATAATTCAAATTCTTAGGACCGGTCCAAAAAAAAAAATCACTTTTATAAAAAAGCATGGGGCGTAATAAGGACGTTGATTTAATAATTTTGGCAATTCTTTGAAAAAAAGATTTATAGAATACGTTTTTATTTCATAGGAAATATGTAGTTATTCCAACCTTTCTCAGTTTGCCCGTTTTACAGAGGGTACTCAGTTTGCTTGTTTTACAGAGGGTACTTAACTGTCCTATGACTGTTCTGAAGAAATACCTAATCGGTGGTTCCATAGGAGAGACTTGCGAACGACGTAGGTTGGGTTTAGCAGATTAGCGTTAAAGACCGCAAACCCCAGAAGGGAGTCGTTTTATCGTCCAAAAACCGAACAACGATGTGCTATGTATAAACATTAGGGTGGTCCAAAAATGTATGAGAAAAAGTAAAGTAGGAATTTTTATACTCTCACCCCCTAGGATAGTCTATACCGAAAAAAGAGCTCAAGGTTTTCCATGTATTTTATATGGGAAAAACACAACTTTTCATAGAAATGGTATATAACTCTTAACAATAAAAATTTATCGATCGGAAATCTCTGCTTCACTTCAGAAGACTTCCAATAATAATACCCGATTGTTTATTTAACCATTTTTTCATAGTAACTTTAATTTATAGGTCCGCCAAAACCCCCAAGAAACTCCCCAAATTCAATAGGGACACCAGTAAAAAATCCCCAAACCTGCAGAAAACATCTAGTAGAATGCAAAAGAAAATTAACAAATCCGTTTAGCTGTTTGTGTGTCAAATTTTTCGAAGGCAATACGCAGTTCTTAAGAAATTCGCTACGCCTTCTATTACGAGTTTAAATTTAGGGGCTTGCAACAGAAATATATGCCAGATATCAAAATTCCTTGTACACTACTATTCACATAAACGAAATAATGGCAATTTTTTATTGACCGTTTTCATAAGAGCTGGATACTAAGCTTAACCGCCAACCCTTTTGCAACATTTCCGCATTTTACAGAGCCACACTCTTTCATTGCTCTTCAATCATACATTCATTAAATTTAAATTAAATATAATACATGTATGTGTTGACAGTTGTTTACGCTGTCCTTGCGTGTAGAAGTGTAAATTTTGTTTTTGTAGTCGGTTCTTTTGTTAAAATATTTATTTTCCAACCATCGCCCATTTTAATTTAAAGCAATATCGAGTTTAATGTGCTGTCCATATTTTTCTATTCATTCTATGTTTGATTGATTTATTGTTTTTTTTTTTTTGCATTTAGTCCTTTTATATTTATTTCTTTTATATATTTTTTCCTTAATTGAAAACGAATTGAACCGCATTTAATGGCCGCATAAATGTACATAAAGTGTTTGTGACAATACCATGTGTGACAACAACTGTGTTCTTTACAACAAAACTCATGCCGCCGCGGACACCCATACGTCTATGCAACTACATGTGTACCAATTTATAATAATACAAATATAATACATATGTTTATAGTATAAAGGCAGTTAGTTAGTGAGCTCGAGTTGCAAGATGAAACTCTGCGTTGCCACATGCCTTTGTTTACACAGTTTTGCTATGTTTTGTGAAAAGTGAGTAATGAAAAATGTAAGCAGGTGTTTCCGTTTGTTTAAGTGGCGCCACAAATGGGTTCAAGTTCAACAAATTGGCGAACTGTATTGTGTGGCAAGTGACGTGCTTGACACTTTGGCTTTGTTTGATTTTATAAAATTAAAAAATAATAATAATAATAAAAACATTTAATGCGTTTGAACTGCTGACTCACATACATATATATGGTTAAACTGGTTTGATGAATCTTTAAGAAATTTTATTTTCCTCTTTAGTAAATCGATACGAGATTTCGATTTGAATATCAGTCAAGGGAATAGTATAATATTGGGAAAACAAGCCTGCGCTGACTCTTTCTCAAGCCCGGATCTACGGAATGACAGTTTACAACTCTATCTACTCGGATACGGTGGTTGCCTTACCGCCAATATTCAATTTAATAATTTTGTAAGCTTTCATTAAAAAAATATATATCAAACTGAGTGAAAAATTAAGGCTCCAGTGAATTGTGAACATAAAATTCCAATTTTGAACCACTGTTCCAACTTATTTTTAACTACACCTTTGTTAAACCTTCTTTTTGTATGAAACTCATATTTCAAAAGGTATTTGATCAGTCTAATTCACTTAAATCAAGTTTAATTAAATTTAAAAAAAAAAACAGATGGCAACCCTCCTATATGTAGTTAGGACTTCAAGTTTGTTCAAATTTATTTAAATCATTGCATACATTGGAAAAGGTGGCAACCCTCTTCAGAATATTTGCAAATCTCAATCTCTTTCGTCTGATACCGATATTGTGATAAAAATTTCAATTTTCTTATTGGCTTAATTTAAGTTAACTAAATTCGACTTTCCAAACGGATGGCATTTCTCCTAAATATAGTTTGGAAATAAATCTCTGACGTCTGACATTGATATATTTATTCCCATTAACCCGACGGATTTAGTTGAATTCGTTTTTTTTTAATGTGGCAACCTTACTAAATATAGCTCAGAAATAAAACCGTAAGTTTCTTTATATGAAATTTGCAATAACTAAACGAGTCTATCCTCAAAGTTTTGAGACTGCTTTTGCATTTCTTGTATCGCGGCATTTAATCAGCACAGCGTGAAATTATTAAAACATTCATGCAGTTTAACTCCGAAAATAACTCACAGCGATGTAGAGCCAATATAAGTGGCTATGTATGAATGTTTCGTACCTTTACCAATACCACTCCAATAAGCCATCATCATCAACTCAACATAACAAGGCTCCTCCATGGGCAATCGTTTTTATCTTGACTATGTTATGAGACAATATTTTTCAATGGAGACCACATATTATGGCTTATGGCAAGCAATAGTTTTTAGCGCTTTCATCTTCATATATATTGCGGGCAATTTGGTAGTTTGATAGCTACATTTTCATTTGCGCGAAAACTTCTTGATGTTTTAATATAAAAGCAAAATTTGAGCTGTTCTCTGAATACTGGATTATTAATTTTTATGTACTTGGATGTGAAATAGCATATTTTCTAAATTTGTTAAGTAATTAAATATGGAAAAAATACTTTCTAGAAGCCATCTTACAAATGCTTTTACCAAGTTAACAAATATATTGCCGCCAACTTGCAATAATTTTTGCCTGTGCAGACGCGAAGTAAGCAAGAGTATCAGCCAGACATATACAGACATTAGGCTTGCATTTTCATGCACCTATTCATATGCTTCATACTAACAACTGAACAGTGTATCGCCATATATTTACCAGAGCTTTTTTGTTTATCTTCGCGTTGCGCGTGGCAAATATGCGAAATATTTTTGCCACATAAAGTAGATATTTGCTTTCATTCGTTTGCATATTTTCATAAGTGAGATAAATACTTCTGTTGATATTCGCTGTTGAAAATATCAAAAATATTTTTCATGCTTCGCTCGTCAAAATCATTCGCTTTTTTAATGCACCGATAGTCAACAGCAATACACCTCAAATAACAAATATATTGACAACGTGAACAGTAGAGTAGAATTGAGAGCAGCTGCAATGATTAAATAGAGTATGCACATATGAATGTACGTTGCATAAACCAGTGAACCAAAGTGAAGGCTATAAGCATTGCAAAGCATTAGACTATATCGATGGCTGAGTGGAAGATCGACCTATCTCGGCAGCCAGTTCGAAAACGCTCTATCTCAAAAAACTTTTCAAGAACGCCCTATTTCAGAATTCGTTTCAAAAACGCGCTATCTCAGCTGCCGATTCAAAAACGCCCTACATCAGCATATTTTCAATACATTTTGAAGTGAGATAGGGCGTTTTTGAACCGAATTTTAAAATAGGGTGTTTTTCAATTAAACTCTGAAATAGGGCGTTCTTGAAAAGTTTTTTGAGATAGAGCGTTTTCGAACTGGCTGCCGAGATAGGTCGAACTTCCACTCAGCCATCGATATATACTATACTTTCTATGTATAGAATGAGGAAAGAAAATATTCGCATATTTCGTTTTTGAATATAAAAAATTATCGTAAATATTATCGTTGTACGATAGCAAAATAGTTGACCAGTCAGTTTATTTTTGATTTTAGGGAACGAAAATATGGAGTCGGGTGCCGAATATGTAGTAGTAGGCATCAGTTCAAAGTTTTCACTGATAAAATAGACGATGTTCCAGCAGATCTGTCAGAGATCGCATTGTCATGATGACGTATGATTAGCTCTATCATTCACAAATGGCTCAGCATACTGTTTCCTGATGTCCAGTTTTTTCGAAAAAAAGGCGACCAAGAGATATTTTTGTGGTCTAATGTATATATATTATTTCTGTATTATTACCATTTTTTTGCTGAGACACAACTTTTTAGTGGCCTCCATACGACAAAACCTTCTAGTAAAAACAAAAATATTCTAATGTGTCAAAATCGTTGATGGTAAAGTTAGATTTTGCATTGCCAGTGTTTTCAAGTCGAAAAATTTACCAGACAAAGAATTCACCTTCGGTGGGTGAGACCAACTAACTCATATTAACATAATTGCCGAAATTGCCAGGAGGATGATGAGTTGGAATCACCTTAACACTTTTTCCGCGAGTTGTAATTGAAGTAAACTGGCTTTCATTTCTTAAAAAATTCCAAGCATATCTCTGATGTTGACATTAGTCATCTTCGTAATTTTGTGCGATTGGCTTTGTGCCATTCCATCAATTGATTGGTGTCCCACAAAACAAAACCTGTAACACTTGATATCTCATTTACCACCACACAACATGCTTACAAATATAATTTGAGGCTAAGCATGAATCTCTGAAAGATTCATAAGCTTGAAATTCTTTTTCTTTTCTACGGGTATGCTGAACTGGAAATATCACATTACTTGGCCTTCGATAAGAAATCGCATATCTACATACATGCGTGAAAAATCAAGCCCAGAGGAGGCTTAGCCTATTGTCTCCCTCTTTTACGAGGTTTTCACACCAGGAGAATATAAGTCGCCTTTAACTTCATCCGGCCATTCTACTCGTAGGTGCGCTTTCTTTCATCGTCTTTCCATGGATGCCTAGGTCTCTCGAAAGCACTATTTTTCTTCTTCATAGTGCCTCTTAAACCTTAATACTTACTTAATGGAATACATGTCACTTTACTTACTCGTAGTACAATAGACATTCTTGGCTATTCCTGGGTAATTGGAAAATATCATTTACTTTTATGAACTACTTAGTTTAAGAATTTATGGAGTTATCAACATTCAAAAAATATTTTTTTTTATTTCAAATCTTTATTTTTTATTGCTTGCTGGTTTTCTACTAATATACATATTGGAACAGTATAAATGACACTTATTTTTCTCAAGGCTATCGAATTCACTTCGCTGACTGTTTGCTGATTTTTGCATATTTGCCATGTCAGATATAAATGCCACATGGAGAGCAAATCCTTTTTATGTCGCGTACGCACATTCCTTATGGTAAACACACTTTTAGACATGTGTATGATATGGGCAAACATATGCATACATATACATACATTTGTGCATGTATATAATTTTGACAAAGTAACCCGTATGTATAACAAGAACTTTTTAAGCAAAGCAGCAAATTTTAAGCAAAAAACAAAACCGACTTCAATTCTCATATAAAAATTTAAGCAGACCATTAAATTCATTAAGAACCAATATTCGGATCGAAACCAAAATAAAATGGGACCACCGCTGAGGTACCACCTTTCCTTTAAAAAATTAATTAATTAATAATAATTTAATTATAGAAATAACTTAACGTGATGCAAAGTTATGGTAACATAGTACATAAAAAATAATAATTATATTGCGACGAATTGATAACCTCCTCCTTTTTTGTAGTCGGTTAAAAATGGATAGAGTGCGTTTATTTGCACAATATTTTGTTGAGTATGAATATCATTGTAACAGTAAAAAAGTTTATTTGTTTAGTTGAAATGAAGGCTAATCAAATATATTCAAAAATACATATTTACATATGTATGTGCATTTGACTGGATCACCAAAAAAATTGCGGTTTTTTGCCGGGATTACAAAACCTATTATATTTGAAGACTTCCACCAAAATATTTCGGAAAAAAATATTAAGATTTATGGGAGATGGGCCGCTTTGAATATACATACGTATCTCCAAAAATGGAGCGTTTTATGAATAAAAATAGTTTCTTAAAGGATTGTTTGTAAAAAAATCCCCCCAGATGACTAAAGAGTTTAAGCTTAAAAAAAATATGCATAAAAATAGTAAAAAACAAGTAAGAAAGTCTAAGTTCGGGCGGAGCCGAAAATTAAATACCCGGCGCAAGTATTAAATATATGTTTTCCACCTTTCCGAAAGCTACCGCTACACGATAAGCCGGGGTGTATCAATTTTGAGTAAATTAGCGTCCTTCAATTTCGAAATATTGAAGTTTCAAGCATTTCTGAAATTTACCGTTATATGAGAAGCGGCCGTTATTTTAGTCCGA